>NW_017386054.1:504712-531727 GCF_000237925.1 Schistosoma mansoni
GGACTCCTCAGCAGTGCGCATCCACGATCCCGCACTCGCGAGATTCGAACCCAGGACCCACCAGTCTCGAGCCAGAGCCCTTAACCGATAGACCACTGAGCCGGCATCCAACAGTGTTAATGTCTAACTTCAACTGATCCACCAAGTTGAGCAACCGTTAACCAATTGTCTTCAGTAAGTTCCTATCTCACAACAGACGTGGTTTGAACTCCACTGGTCACTGCTTCTCACTAGAACTCCTGGATCGTGGATGCGCACTGCTGAGGAGTCCTATAATGGGACGAAACGGCCGTCCAGTGCTTCCAGGTTTTCCATGGTAGTCTAGCTTCAATTGACTCACGCTTTCAACTATGAAAATACTAAAATCTCCACAAAACCCATTCTAATAAGTAATTTGTATGTTGGAGATTTATTGTATAGAAAATGAAATGAATCCGTTTTTTTTTCTCAAAAGATTTGTCAATAGATACAAACCTTGAATCAAAATTTTCTGTTAGGAAACCGAAGTCCAATCTAAAACATTAATTACTTATCGAAACGTTATTCATTCATTTGAAAGAATGAATATTCCGAAAATAGAAATAATAACGTTTGTTTGTATTATCTTAGATATGTAGTTCAAAAGTGTGTCTTTCAAAAATTGTTCTAGATTTTAATCTCACCAGATATTCACAGCTATCTAATGAGGAATTAGTGGAATCGGAAGGGAACGTGCATCATCTACATATATCTTATTTCGTACTGTGTATAATGTTGATTTACTTTTAAAAATTAAAGTATCTTTCCCAATATTTCAATCCTTTCCCTAAACTTGTTTATTTATTTATGTTTTTGACATGCCATCAAATTTACTTTTCCTTAGTTTCGTTTAGTTATTTTTATTTTCTAAAAACAATATCTATAATAACCAAACTTAAGTCCAGCTGATGAGTCCTATATAGAACGAAACTCGCGTCCTGAGTTTCACTGCTAGCCATCATCCATTTTCGCGTAAAAATTTTAATTGGTTTTATTACTGTTAAGTTTTCAACTGCTTATTACTTTAATAGTTGAATTCATGTGTCCATCTGAGAGAGACCACCATTGAAAACCCAGAAGCACTGGATAACCATCTCGTTCTAGTATGGGACTCCTCATAAACTGAACTGTTAAAATTACTACAATCTCCACAAATCCGCATTCTGATAATGATCATATGCTTACTAGTGACTAGCTTCAAGATGAATTTCTTGGAGTTATAGTGGGAAGCCGTGACTCTTGGAGTCCACTCCGTGTTGGGTGTTGACAGTTATCAACTTCAGACAATGAATGAAGGGTTGCACAAGATCACGAATCGATGGAATTTGGACATTAACACCGTTAGGTGCCGGTTCAGTGATCTAGAGGTTAAGCGTTTGCACCCAAGATCAAAGGTTCTGGGCTCTAGTGCCGCATGCGGTGTCATGGATGCATCCTAAACTGCCGAGGATTCCTCAAGCTAAGATGGAACGGCCGTCCAGTGCCTCCAGGTTTTCAATACTGGTTTAGCTTATATCGACTCGTTAATTCAACTTCGAAAATACTGCAATCTCCACAATTCCCCATTTGGCTTTTTATTTGTTCACCGAAAATTTTGTTTCAGTATTTTTTAGTAAAGCAAATATCTTTACTACTTGTTATATTGAATCGTTATAATTAATCAAGCTGTCCATAGATAGTTTGTTTATAAAGTAAAAAGTTGAAATACTAGTAGGAAATCCCGTTTTTTATCATTTTTATTTACTTGTTTATAGACTAAATTGAATGTTAATTACTGTTACAACAATGTCTGTTATTTCTTTTTCTTCCATTCTCAAGTATGTACGTCACTTATCTGATTTCTGTAGATAAAAAGTTTTCATATGTATATGTTTACATTGATGACACAAAACTGTATTTCAGTACATTTTAATTAATATGAAATATCTTTTGACAAGAGAAACCAGCTGATATATATGTATTTATGTATATGATATATGCATATATATATATATATATATATATATATATATATTGACTTCATGTCAATAAAAATATGTATGTGTTTATACCTCAGCCTATTTATGTAAACAACACTTTTATCCTCTCAAATTGATATAGATTGAAAATGAAGTGTTGCATAAATACCAATCCTGAGTTGTTTATAAATTAACAATATCTGTATAAGGGCATCTTAAAGGCTTTTTCATTCCAATATTTGAATATTCGTGCTTTAACTTTGAGGATAGTTAGTGAAGGAGGTCAAAGTAAAATTTTAAAAAAACCCAACTACATATATTAACACGATTTGATAATTGTTATCGTCCTCTTTAGGCTAGATTAAACGTATATGTTATTATATAAACTTTGTAACTAGAACAGATACATGTAATAAGTAACTTTCTTTTCTATAAATTCCATTTATTTCTTTTTATAAAAGTCAGTCTATTAACTTTGAAGTTAGATTGAAATGATAAGTAGGGTTGCATGTCTCAGGATGGATCACAATATCTAAAATTCATTCATTCACTCTTTGTCCTTCTTTAGATTTTTAGTTTCAAAATTATTTTCTATTTTTTATTGTTCCATGAATCTATTCTTACTTCTTGAATCTTTTCCATGTCTGATCTTTTTATCACCGTTTATACTTCTACTATTACTTTGGTTCTTCATGTTGATCTTTTCATCTTATACTGGTGTGGAATCGTGTGTCAAAACATTCTTTTTTTTAAACTGAAAAATTGGAAATTTAAATTCTATTTTGTCTACTTCAGTCTAAATAGCTGGTTAGTATCAATAGCCTTCATGTAATCGGTATTATTTAAAGTTCAGTATAAACAAAAAACAATCCTTATTTAATAGTATTTTTATTTAATTATTTTATTTATACACATAAATATTGGTACAAGGAAGCACCAGATACATATGCGCCGCACAAATCAAATGAGATTTGTGTGAGGGCTGTGATACTGCCCAGGTGCCCAAACTGAAGCAGGTGGTTTTCTTAGGGGGCCACACCCGAAGCCTTCGACCTAAAGGTCTGATCCACAAGGCAGTGGAGAAGCATAAGAAGATGCGGTCCCATGGTAGCCGGTGACCAACAATTGGTGCATACGCCATTCGTTCCTTCAGGATACTGGGGCCCATGTGCACCATTGTTTTGGAATCAGGGTTTTCCAACTCTCCTAGATGGACTCGCCGTGTCCACCAACCCGGTTAAAGCGCCGGACATTCGCTTTTCGTCCTCTCAATTTCGTAAACAACAGTAATGCCATGAGAAGGCAGTGAGTAGGACTTCCTTGTCAGAGGCTGGGTACGCGTGGCCATGTGAGAGCATTTGGAGAAGGAGAGCGGACTCTCCCCACTTTCGGCCATACCAGGGCATTTGGGGGCTTATTTAATAGTCAAAGTTAACTTATATATTTTCATCAATTACCTCATGTTTATAATTATTTAACATGGTGATAAATGAGTATTTTTATTCTGAGATAGAACTAGACAATTAATTGTTCTATTTTTACGTTGATATTGCATTCTCTCTTTGTCTTACGTTTACATAATTTTTTTGTTGTTTTTGTACATGTTTTTTCTTAGTATGAAAAGAAATTACATTCAAATGAATTGCATACAATGTCAATGGAATTAGAATTGGCTTCGCTTAGAGAACAGTTGCATACTATTTCAATTACAAATTCACTATCACAACAAGGTATAGATAATAATGAATCAATTGGATTATCGCGTCATCATAATCATCAGAACCCTCCATCTCATCAGCAATCAAATCAATATTGTCATCGTAATAATACACCATTGAATAAATCTGTTCTCACTTCTGATATCCCTTCTAGTATAACAAACAACGATAATAATATCATTACAAATATAAATAACGGTAATAATGTTGATTGTGATCTTACATTAAGTAAATCATTCGGTGCAACACGTTCTACTTCTACTGTACCACCAACAGTAAGCAGGGTATTTTTGTTACATTTCTCAATTAGTTCGTTTCTTCTGTTTCTTTTTCTTTTCAGTATTCTATTAAAAAGAAGAGCTAAATATAATAAATATGATTGAACAGATATTCAAATTAAAAATCGCATAGTTAAATTGATAATGCATAACGATGACAAATTGCGGACTGTGTTAATTTGTATCTAAATCTAAGTAATGACCAATGTACTAAACTCTCTTTCTATTCGAATCCCACTCTCAATCATTCCATCTGTTTAAAGTAATAATAGAAAGTTTCATGGGCATTTTTCAACCGATGGTTGAGAAAAATACTAGAAAAAATACGAGAGATTTACTGGTATCTGTCGAATTATGCTTCGTCTGTGAGAGATTTAATTAAACTAGCATATGATACTCATTTTTGTGGTCACTTTTGACTGGTTTAATGAGTAATATAAACTGTCCTTGGTTGTCACTGTTCTAGAAATATTAAGAACTATGTATTTAAGAGACAATAAGTGGAAAAATCCAAAGATGATGAACGTCACGATAATTAACTCATATTTTTTAACTGATTCATATACATTTAGAGATTATAAGTAAAACATTTCCCACCTCTTTCAAAAGATAAACGTTAAGTTATTGAAAATTTTTGGGAATTTCAACCTATTGGTATCATTTTTGTGGAACCTTTGCTGCGTTAAATTCAATAGATAAATTATGATTGAAATATTTGCTGAATGTCTTCTATTTCCCATTTTTTTATATTTTAATTTTGCGGTTTTATCGTATTGGATTCGACTGTTATTGTTGTATACACGCGTATTTATCCAGGTTTACGAAATAAGTTAAATTATTATATTCTGGACATTATTACTAAATACGTAGCAGTTTACATGCATGGTCAGGTTGATACAGAGATATGAGGTCAAATTGTTTGAAATTATGCGGTTCATCAATTGTTTTTGCGAGCAGTTTGGAACCATGATTCCTCTCAGTAGATAGATTAGAAAGTGCTGTTGGTGTATGAATATGATTATTTGGCATTACAGATAGTCAGTAAACAAGTAATAAATTTCACTGACTTAAATAGATGTTTGGATCAACCACGGATAATGAAGGTGTAAAATATTTGTAAGATGGTGAGTTTGATAAGTATACTCAGTAGGAACAATTATCACTAGTGAAATGAAATATAATCACAGGTGTTAATATTTTTATGAAAGTTTCGGAAAAGAGATGAAGAGACAAAAGTGATTTTATTTCATTGACTGATTGTGGCAAACTATTCCAGAGTCTCTAAAGTTTACTTACAAAGTAATTCATATAGAGAGAAGATTCAGTATGAGACCGTTTCAGTTATGATAAAAAGTTACAAATGCTGTTACTAGGTATTCCTGCATATTGGATTGAGCAGCGGATGTAAAAGATGGTTTATTTAGAATTTTGGAAAGAAATTAATACTTGTTCAAAACTTTTATTTTCCTGATTGTCGTGTTCATCAATAAAATGACTTATAAAATTTACTTCATTTTTAGCCTCACTCATCTGTTTCACAAGAATCTGGCGTAAAGTATCCTATTATCAATAATCATGGTACTACTACCAATAATAATAACAGTAGTCATCTAAAACCACTTAACAATACATGTTCACTGAATAACACTCGTAATTCTACCGAAATGTTATCCTCCTATACATCGCCTACTATTGATGATCATTTAGTAAGCGATTTCAAATTCTATGGTATCCTTGAGGTTGGACCAAAACGTGGGAAACGAAACAAACTACATTGGGAATCATGCTTTGCACAGGTGAATACAGTTTGTTTTTGTTTTAATAGGATATGCTTTGTTTATATTTTTATCTTGATTGGGGTTATCAAATTTTTCACGTTGTTTTTGTTGTAAAAATAGAGTTCATGAGCATAGGCACCACCTTAACGTGGTAGACGAGCTTATCCATCGTGAAGACTCGATCTATCTGTACTTGTTAGAACACCCGTTTCAGGCAAGTCTTTTGGAAAGCGGTAAAACTAGAAGCAGTAAAATCAGCGTTTTAAAACAAAATGATGTTAACTGTTCTGAGCTGTGATTCGTTCTTCGGGCGACCAGAATTTCGAGTGATGCTGTCTTCTCACAACTAAAGAAATTATTATAATTTGACCCTAAAAAGTGTCAAAGTGATAAATAGAAAAATACTCGAAGAAAGACGATACATGACCAGACCCAAGTAGTTGTTTTTTAAGGTCTGATATCATGCTTCAAATGATCAGGCATCTCAACGAGTACCCCACCATGGTATTGGTAAACTTAAAGTGACTACCCCACATACACCTCAAAATAGGAAGTTAGCGTAAGTATTCACTGTAGGAAAACCATGTAGTTGTCATCTGTTTCTACTTGCTTAATCTAAACATACAACCCTTATTAGCTACTTGAATTTACTATTTCAGAATGGTTCTGTAGTTGAGAGCATGTCTTCATACATATTCTCAATTATTTTTGTTTATATTTGTCATTTTTAAATTATACTCTTCTCCATTTCTAAAAAAAACTAATTGCACGAATAAATATTTTTGTTAGCTTAAATAAATCAAGGTAAATAGATTACTACCGTTAGTACATTTACTTCTAGTCTATTGGTAAATTACTACTAAAGTAGTATAGTTCAAAGTATGCGTCTGAGACTATTTAAAAAAAATAAGCACAACAAAACAAATGGCCTCGCTTCGCTTCGTTAATCAATCACCTTGAGTAAATAGCTCGAATTATTTTTAAGCGAGTTGGTTTTTTACGAGATGGGGTCACTAATCCTATGCCCAATCCTCTTCCTTTATCCGAACTTGGGACCGGCAGTAACTCCAGAGGGGCTCCAAGCGGAGTTAATCACCTTCATAACCGTTATTATATAAATCCCAACGGTGTATGAGTTCAGAAGGCAACAAGAAGCAGCGACTACAATTTAATACTGGATAGTGCAGATAACAAAGTTACAAGCACATTGAACGAATATTAGCAGAGATCCTAATTTGTGTGAGCGAGCGAATACAGAGGTGAAGTTATAGTCAAATCAAATCGAGGCGAAGCCAAGCGAAGGCAATTAATAAGATCCAAGCATACATGTTTATAAAGGCATTATAGTGATCGTAATAGTACCAAGAAATAGACAAATTGTTAGTGTTCGAATAACATTGTCTGTTATTTAAGTTAACTGAAGGACTTGACAAAAACTAACCGTAAGCAAAATTAATTGTAGGATAGTTGTTATAATATAAGTTATTCATTTATAAATTCTTTATATGTTGATTTAAATTAATTGATAGAAGCGACTTCTTTTTATTATTTATTTCATCTAGAAATTTAACGAGTTATATTGATGCTATGCTTTTAACTAATTCATAGTTAATATCAAAATAACTAATAAATAATAAATATTTAATTATACTTTTCAAATTCCTTTTTAATTTAAACAATTAGACAGTAAGTTCACTTAGTATTGTTTGTTTGAATCCTCCCGTTGGTGTTTAGGACTGCAACTGGTCAGTCTCCAACTGGCATATGTGCATACTGTGCGTATTGCCTTGATATAGCGTTAATTCACAAGCATTGTGAGCAAAGATGGATAGTGGCTAGTAGTGGAATCCAGGACGCGCGTTTCGTCCTATTTGGGACTCGTCAGCTAGATGTACCTGCATCTCAGAGTTGATGTTCATTGTGGGACTCGAACCCAGTAGCTTTCGCTTCAAACGCCATAACGTTATCCACTCGGCTTCTGAGTCCTGATATCCACTTGCTTGTGCAATAGTGTGAAGTTTAAATTCACCTAGTATTGTGTGTTTGAATCTTACCATTGATATTTAGGATTGCAACTGGTCAATCAGTAAGTATTTATTAGTAGTTTGACTTAAATTGTACTTAATAAGTTAAATTAACATTGAACAATTATCATTACCATTGAAACTAATTAATAGATTGTAATGCCAAAAACAATATTCACATCAATATATTCTACTTTATTATTTTCACATGTATATTAAGTTGTTAGTATTTTTCCATGTAATTTCTTCTTTTTGTCTCTATTTCATTGTTTTCTTTTTAAAGCTATCACGGACTCATTTAATGTTATGGGATATACCAAGTGATTTATGCAAACGTGTACATGAATTACAAAATAAATATTTAGTTGTATCGAATTTTGTTGCATCTACAATCAGTTCAAATATAAATAATTTAAGTGTACGTTTAGAAATGCCATTGAATTCATTATATCATGTACGTTCGGTGAATTCATGTGATGTATGCCATGAACGTGTTGAAGATTTACCTCGAGTTTTTCAAATTATCTATGATCGTCAATACTTGAGTAATAGTACTAGTATTACTAATAAAAATAATGCTAGTAATAACAATAACATATACACTGGAGGTATGAAACAATCTTCAAGTGGTAATGTAGTTAGTAATGTTGGGAAAATATCAAATACAAGTCCTTCAGGTAAATCAATTACTTTCTTTGTATCTGTTTTTCCTCCTTTTGTGTGAGTATATTGATATTTTAGGGTTAGTTCGATTCACAGTGGTTCTAATTATCCGTCTGTTAATATTTCTATTAAAATTTGATCAGTCTTAGTTTGTGTATGTGCATCCTTTGCGGATCGCCTCGATATACGCATTATGTGATAAGTTTATATAGAATGAATGGAATATGGCTAGCAGCGGAGTCCTGGATGAGCGTTTCGTCGACAACGGGGCTATCCAAAGCATTTCAAATTGAAGTGAAATATATACCTGTTACACAAGCGGACGACTCTCTGAACTCAATTGTTAGATGATTATCGCAATAGCTTCTGGATAGCTACTGGAATTCGAATCTTGGAGTAGATTTCAACTCTGGGATGCAAGATCATCCAGCTGACGAGTCCTAAGTAGAATAAAAACGCCCCGGATTCTAATGCTAACCAGTTTATCTATTCTACATAAATTTTATTCTTCGTCATGGACTAACACCCGTCCGCAGAGCTATCCGACCACCTTAAAACACCGAACAGATGTTTACCATTCTGGTTTCAGACTCTTGGATAATCCGTTCGTGCTCCACCCATTTTTGACTCAGAGGTATTCAGGTCCAGCGGTAAACACAATATGTTTAAACGATCGCTTTGAAAATCAAGCTGTTCACACATTTCGAACTTCATTCAATTTGCTATATAGACCTATCATCAGTGGTTCTGTCCAAATACCTCCAGTCTAGTTGAATTTCACCCACTTATGGCATCTTATTAAAGCTTTGAGACTTATTTTCAAGTTAGCCACTAATGAACATAAAACTACTATTTCTGTAGGAGATTTGTGAACCATTCTATTTTTCAAGTTAATTTTCATTGTGATTAATGAAAACTAACTTCATATTGAAATTCTTTTATAAACGCTATCAATATTACTGATGAAGAACATTTCACTTCTTATTTGGATGGTTTCACCACTACTATGGTGGGGAAGATTTGTAGCTCAGGTGGGTGATTTTGATGGAGTTTGTTCTCTGAGCTGGATGGTTTCGGGTAGAAGTTTGTGCTGATGATGTCGTTCAGAAGGATGATGAAAGCCCCACGACCAAACCATCCAGCTCAGAGAACAAAACTCCATCAAAATCACCACTACTATCTCTAACTCAATAAACTTATATTTTAAAGCGAATAGGGCAGTGTAAAAAAGAAAGCAAATAGAATTCAGGATTTTGTTTCTCATTATTAAGATTTCTTCTTTCATTTTATTGCACAATACTGTTCTCATTCAACAGTCTAAACATAATCTTATACTTTTCAAAAAGTCATTTGTTTAAATTCACTTCTTTTTTTTCTTGGTTCATTTATTCATCATCTTCATGAAATGAAATCGATTATAAAGTATTAGTGTCATTTTAGTTTGAGAATTATCAACCATCACCACACTAAAGATTCAGTTTCGCATAATTACTTTATGTTATGATATTTATAGTTAACTGAACTGGATTATGTACTTCATGATGAAATAAGTTTCAGTCCATAACTTTTGAGTTCTATGCTTATTTAGGTATGTGGATAGTTTGTGAGATACATACGTATGACATGATTCTTTATGTTTGAGTACTGATTGAAGCAAGTTACGCAAACAAAATGTCCAAATTTTTTCAGCGTAGTAGCAAATGTTTTTTTCAAAAGATTTCCTTTTCTTTAAAAAGATACAGTTAAAGTGTTATCCTTTCTTCAAACGAAAGTGCTTTGTTTAACTAATATAGAAAAAAATCAACATCATTTTAACCTTAAATCTCTCGATTCCTTATCGACAGTTATTGAAATGATAATGTAATAATAGTAGTATTGCATTACATTTAAATTTAAACGTAGAACTCCACTGTGGATATCGTTTTCATGTGTATCCATTTGTATTTGTATCTATACAAATTGTGTTTCCGTCTATTAAAATCTAGTCGTTTGTTTATTTATTTATCATCAAATTCCATTATAATCTATTTACACGCACAACTTATCCGTGCAGGTATATCGTATCAAAATAATTCTTTTGATAAAAGTGTTGTTGTCACATTAATGTTAGTTCGGTATAAGTAAAGAATATTGAAATCAAAAAATCGATTATTTAATATAGAATTAAGTTAGTTGAATTACTTTTCCGTTTTACGTACGTACCCCTTATAATGATGTTATGATGGATAAGTATGAGATTTGCAATATGGATCCCATCAGTTTTAGAGGGTAATTTGGCTAAAGATTTTTTGTAGTAGATATCAAAAAACGTTTTTGTACTTCCCAACTAATATCATTTGTTTTACCGATAAAGCAAATTTATCTTTAATAAAGTTCAAGTATACTGACCATAAGTTGGCTATAAAATGAAAATAAATGTCTGTAGTCGCAGATATTCAATTATTAATGCTTTCACACCATTTCTGATGTTATAGAATGATCTAGTCAGGACACTCAAGGTAAGATGCATAAAAGACACGACTGTTAAGTTTTTTGACAAAGCTTTACAACGTAAACACTGGTAATTTAGCTTAGAAACTATTGCTATAGCATAGATGCACGTACTCCATCTAAATCTTAAAAATAGTACTATTCCATACCTTTCCTCTACTGTTTGCTCAGTACTCTTCTAATTGGTTGATTTTCTGGGTAGTAACTCATTCATACATATCGTATCTTATACATGTATATAGATATGAATGTCTCTACTCTGAATCTTAAAAGAAACAAGAATTACCACTGGGTAAACATTGTCGAAGAGTTTTAGTAAGCTTGAAATATTGGTCAGAAACATTCTACTCACTCATTGTACTACTATGGTAGACAACTCAGTTGGATTGCTACTTCGCTTACACAATATGAGCAGTACTGAAGGCTAGTATTATATTGTTCGCACTTGAAGAAATATCGATCGATGTGGTCAAAGAGAAAAACTTACAATGCCGACTTCTTTTATTCTATCCGTATAGAAAAGAATAAATTTACCGTTTTAAATTATAGCTAGCAAATTCAATCTTATATATTTACAAGCTAATTAATTATAATTACATATTTAATAATTAGCTATCAAATCGTAATGAAATTTACTTATGAGATACTAAAACGTTCTCATAAAATCATCCAACATATAAGTAACACATAATTATTATTTATTTATTTAAACACATAAATATTGGTACAAAGAGGCACCAGATATGCGTCACACAAATCTCACTTGATTTGTGTGAGGGCTGTGATACTGCCCAGGTGCCCAAACTGAAGCAGGTGGTTTTCTTAGGGGGGCACACCCTGAACCTTTAGCCTAAAGTTCTGATCCACAAGGTAGTGGAGCATCGTGAGGAGATGCAGTCCCATGGTAGCCGGTGACCGACAATTGGTTCATACGCCATTTTCTCCTTCAGGATACTGGAGCCCATGTGCACCATTGTTTTGGAATCAGGGTTTTCCAACTCTCCTAGATGGACTCGCCGTGTCCACCAACCCGGTTAAAGCGCCGGACATTCGCTTTTCGTCCTCTCAATTTCGTAAACAACACCCCGCCACGAGAGGTCAGTGAGTAGGACTTCCCTGATAGAGGCTGGGTACGCGTGGCCATGTGAGAGCATTTGGAGAGGAAGAGTGGACTCTCCCCACTCTCGGTCGTAACAGGGCATTTGGGGTCAACACATAATTAGTTGAAGCCAGATTTGAATATTGCTGACCAAACTTACACAACACCCATATTTTCTTACCACTATTTCAACTAAGTAACAAAATATTAGATGCTTTTCTGTGACATATCCAACTGTTCACCGACTAATTAAATATACTCAAAAAAAAGTATTCTGTTTTATATGTAAAACGAAGAGCTACATGTTAACATTTTGTTGACTAAACCAACTAGGATTCTCTTTATAACTTAACATTGTAATTTTTGACATTTTGTATAATATTTTGATGAATCATTCATTTCATATCTTTTTAAAAAAATGAAATCAAGATTTTAGCAAAGACGAATAGTCAGTATTGTGATAATCAATTCTTTGAAGTAACTTGTTCAGTATGACATAAATATTAAAATATTTGTCATCTATCAATATGTATATGTACGTATTGTTCTGGTGTACTAATACAACCTGCTTCTAATCATTTTTCGTTGTTATCATAGTTAAAACATTTTACTATACCTATTACACATGAAATACTCTCTTATATCCATCAAAAAATATCCAATAATTGATAATACTTCATGTAATTATTTGTAGATAATAAGTTAAATTGGTAGAATCATAGATAGAAACAGTGATGTTATTAAACGGAACAACATGGAATCTTGCGTTGAATAACGATTGCTTCAGTCTACTTTGAATGACTATTTTACCACCATGCAAGATTTAAATGTTCTTTTTTGTTTTCGCTTAATAAATGCCATTTAAATTCTTCGCAGTTTCTTTTTTGGTAGTCAAATAGGGTTTTTGAGATTTTAACTGTAATTTTCGTCACAAATCGACGTCAGTGAAACAAACAAATAAATGAATTGTTGTCTCATCTTAGTTTGGAACTGCTCAACAGTGTGCACCTGTAATCCTATCACTGATTGAGCCTAGGACCTTCAGGCCTTAAGATGGATGTGAGTTGAAATCCCATGAATCACAGTTCCAAAGTTACCTAATCTGTTTCATAGTATAATCCTCATCCAAACACATGAATGAGTAATTTTCCTACCGGGAACTCGGTTTACTCTACCAGTCACGGTTTCGCACAAAGATGTACCTGATCTTGTTTGTCGTCCATGATAAAGATAATCAGTATTAGAAAATTAATTACGCTACATATATTTTATATCAGTAAGTCCATGTTTATCGAGTTGTGTCCGAATTCATGTTACTATCGTCACAAAATAAGGGTAATTTATGGCACAGTTACATTTTAATACTGAGCTGTATATAGAACCACGGCACATCGAATTACTTATTCAAACCCTACTCCCCGTTTCTAGGTCTTAACAGTTTAACAGATCACTAGCCCCCGTGCTGTAAATACAGCTAAATAGCTTATAAATGTACACGTATTTAGTACCCGCTGTTGTTGTTTTGTTAAAATTATTGTTACCCTATATCTATTTGTTTACATGCAGATTTTATTTTCAATAAATGAATTAGAGATTTTTGAACTATATTCTATAGTTTTTCAGCATTCAACATACAATACTATATTCTTTTATATGGATTTTACGAATCCATCTATATAGTTTGATATCCATGATACAATAACCTTTTTCTACAATTAATTTCTCCTAGACAGTATTCAAAATTTTGTTAATACTGCTATTACATGAACAGTATTATAGTTCTTCCTATCTATAAAAATGGTTTTTATTCGCTAATATTTTAGGTGATTCTGCATTTCAGCCGCGTAAATCAAGTTTCGGATCATCTGCTCTCTTTTCTACCTCCAGTCCTCATCCTTCAAATTCACGCCGTGTTGTACGAACTGACTCTCTGTCTAGTTCTCACCCACACTCCGTGTCGAATACGTCCAATAAACGCTTGAATCAGATTGAAAATTCTACTATTGAGCAACAAATAAATTCACCATCTAGTGAATCAGCTCATGGAGTAGAGTCAAGTACAATTTACGCTAAAGGACATGTCCTACAACGTATTCTCTTTAGATCATATGCAACATGTGATCTTTGTCAAAATTCATGCTCCGGTGTTTTTCATCCTCCTGTGTCTTATCAGTGTACAGATTGCCAGGTTAGAGTTTAATACTTCCACATTGTTAACACTATTAATTAAAGTTAATTTCTTGAAGCAACCTATTTAATTACTGGAATGACTGTGGAAGTAGAACGGACAACAAGTTGATGAAAGTGATATATCATTTTCCAAGTTAGCAGTCAAAAGACAGAACCACCGGCTAACTGACTGAATTCATGAACTAAAGCATCAGTTCGAATAAATTAATAATTTCAATATTGTTTTTAAAGACAGCAAATTCCATGTCAATGTTTGTAAGAAAATCAAAAATCTGTCATCTCTTATTAGCTTTTAGAAATTAAAAAATTTCATTCCCTTTAATAATACATTATTTTTGGAAGCCTTTCTACAAATGGTAACTATTTTGATGTAGGTTTGTTCTCTACCCGAAGTTTGTGCTGATGATGTCGTTCAGAAGGACGATGAAAGCTCCACGACCAAACCATCCAGCTCAGAGAACAAACCTATATCAAAATCACCCACCTGAGCTACAAATCTTCTCCACCATCTCAAAATGGTAACTATATACTGATTAGAATATGAACAGTAGAATTAAACTATATCGATGCCCTTAATACTAATAGAAACTATCCATCGGAATATAAATAAAGCGATTATTGAATTTTAGTATAATTTTTAAAACCCTATTTTAACTAGATTTCATACTTTTACTTATTTGGATTATGGTGATATATCACCGTTAACTACTTACAGAACCTTGAACTACCAAAAAGTAGCATAATACATAATTGTGGGGCAACGTGCAAAAAGGTTGTGAAGTCTTGAACAAGGTTGTTTCATCGTGTAGTACTTGCTACTCAAAGAAGTCTTTTCGAAATGGCATTTGTTTACAAGACCAAGGTTATAGATCGTTTACACAACCTCCATTCTAACTGTTTAAGTTAGTTTTGGGGTTGAGATATAAAGATTAGGCCCCTTTGTAGTTTTATCACATTCGTAATATTCCATTCCTTTACAACAGCTACATTCTAATTACCTGACATTTGATTGCTTATTCATTCCTTGAGTCGCTTTAGACCATCAGCATAGATCAGTTTCACCGAATGGATGGTATTTTCAGGGTTCTAGGCAATTAATTTAAAATATCTGATGGGATTTCGAATTTCCATTAATTTTGGTATCAGCTATTTGTTTCATGTGACACGTCATAGCCTACTAAAATATACAAACTACGTATATCTGAGAAAGCTACCACAGTTAAATAAATGAAAGCTTGTTTGTTCTCAGTGTGCTTGAAATCATAGTATATATATATATGGCTTACAATCTGTTACAATAATATCCATGTAGTTATTCTGTATCTCGCTGTTCGGTCAATTCTCATATCTGCGTGTGCGTGTTCAACTTTTCTATGCATACCTTTCACATTTATTTGGAAAATATTTTTTTGTTTTTTGGATAACGAGTTGTATTTATACACTATTATTATGCCCAATAGATCAAAACTATTGTCCATGTTTTTTATATGTATAATTATTCAACTTGAAAAAAAACACACACAATAACTATCCAGGGATCGAACCCAGGACCTCCGGTGTTCCTCATGAACGCCTAACCTCTAGACCGCTAAGGTGGGATTCAGAGGTATCAGTGCTTAACTTCAATCAATTCACGATACTGCGCGACCATTTTCCATTACATACAGTTGATAATTGTCTCACACTCGGTATGGCTGAACTCCGCTAGTTACAGATCCTTACTAAAACTCCAAGAGTTGCATTTTAAAGCTATGCACTAGTGAGCATATGATTACAGTTAGTGTATAGGGACTCGTGGGAATTTTCAAATTATTAAATCTCTTCTTTCCCTTTTCTGTAAGCTAATTTCAATTCATTAATATCTCTTATCATCTAATCATACCGTGTACAGATTAAATTACACGCATGTCATCTAGGAAACAATGATTACCCTCTACCACAATGTGCTAAAGCAGTTGGTGTTTGTTTATTACGTGCAAGCACAGTACAAGATAAAGAACAATGGATGGAGTATTTATTATTAACTATGAAAACATTGAAATCTTTGTCTTCAACACCGAACATAACAACTCGTAAACCTTTTAATCAAGAGTTATCAAATGTGTCAATGCCGTCTACGACATTGCCATCGTCACCAATAGAACGTTGTATTCCTGTGCATGGATGTGGTCCTCTACAATGTAAGTTCCAAGCTTTTATTATTGGTGTTATCATTCTCAGAGCAATATTATCACTTATAACATTCTATATATCAACACAGACCTCTCGGTTTCCTCTTTCACTTTTTAAACTCGCGTCTTCAACATGTGAATTCAACGGGTAAGAAATACCATGTCTTCAGAAAATCTTCTTACTGCATGAATTAGTGGCAGTAGGAAAGTACTTCCAAGAATGGAGATAATTCCACTTGTTTTCTTCAATGATATTAGACTATTGAAACGCATAGTAGTCATTCAAGCCTAATGATTATATAAAGTTTCATAGCTTACGTCACGCATCGGTCTTTGACAATCATTGAAAACATGAAGGCACAGAACGGCTATTTCTTCCTAGTACGCAACTGTTCAACATTGAATATCCATGACTTCATCAGGTATTAAACACAGTACTTTCAAGTCGCATGGGGTGCGCTTAACCTCTAGACCACTGGTTTGGCATCTAATGGTTTACATGTCTAACTTCAATCAATTAACAATTATGCCAAAAAATAATTATTAAAACAACGCCTGTTTAACAACTAAATGAAATTTCTTCTTGAATGTTTTTTTCTTGATTTGAAAAAAAACACTATTTAGCTCTATCACCAAGTGTACCATCAAGTCCAAGCAGTAATCTGGCTATACCAATACGATTTATCAATCTAACACCATCATCGGATCATCAGATTTCTCATGCTCGCTCAAAATCTTCAATCTGCGTCCGAGATTCACTGAAATCACGTCCTATTGAAAATTCACCTGTTAATAATAGTACTAATGACTGTGCATTATTATCACATCAATCATATATTCCTACATTGATGTCTTATTCATTACGTCCAACATGTACTATTAATAGTGATAATTATAATAATCCTAGCAATGGTAATATTAACAGTACAACAACTTCAATACAATCATCAACATCTTCAGCAACGTCACAATTACCAGGAGTAAACAGTTCTCATGAACAACAACAACAACAACAAATGAGTCGGAGCTTCACACTTGGCTTAACAAAATATCGAAGTGAAGATTATGCTGATTGTTCAATCGGTGGTAATAGTAGTAGTAATCATCATCATTATCCTGGTGTTGTGGTTCGATCAATTTCCAAGAGGGATAGTCCTAATTTCCTTATGATCAATAACAGTAATCACCACCATAGTAATAGTTATACTGGTAGTAGTAGTAGTGGTAACAATAATAATAATAACACTACTAAAGCATCATACGACCTTTCGCCGCCTATTCTCTCATCATTTCATCATCATCCTCAACAACAAACTAGTTCGATTGGATCGACAGATTTCACGAGTGGGGGTGGGGGCGGTGATGCGCCGTCATCATAAATCAGCCAACTATCATCTGGACATATTATTGTTCAAGTTAGTAATGCAATTCTCTTTTACTTATACAAAATCGTATCTATTTAAAGCATACTAATGTAGGGTTATGTTTTTTTAAAGAATATTTGTAGAAATTATTGTTTTCATTTGATTATTCCCTTCATTATCCATAGAGCTATTCAGGTTAATGTAAATTGCGATATTTTAAGGGTGCGTTTAGGATTTTTTTTCTCAAATAACAGTAGTATAATCGGAACTTATTGTTTACAAAATGAAATAGATGTAAATACTTATTTCAAAGTAGCATATGTTTGTTTATAGAGTAAACGTTGTATAAAAGAAGACATCTGATGTCATTTAAATGATGGTCACTAATACATTAGTCCTGATTACGACAAACATCGGCTAATAACCACTATTAGGAATGAAATATTACTTCTGCAAATCTATTACGTCGAAATATCGATTTTAACTAATTGTTTTACAATGAATGTTGAAAATTTCATCATACTATTTTATTTAGCTGTTTTTTCGTTTAATCTATTTCTCCTTAATTCATTTTATTGTCTCTTGTGTCTCTATCATTTTCTGCGCACCAAGCTGTAGTCTGTGTTGTTCCTATTCTTCTTCGAGTTCTTGTCAATATAACCTCGTGTTCAGAAACATTTCAGGGGTCCATAGAATTCTGCATTCATCTTACACCTATACATTTACTTACTCACTTACTTACGCCTGTTATCCCTAATGGAGCATAGGTCGACGACCAGCATTCTCCAACCCACTCTGTCCTGGGCCTTCCTTTCTAGTTCTATCCAACTTTTGTTCATTCTTCTCATGTCTGTCTCCATTTCTCGGCGTAATGTGTTCTTCTCCTTTGGCCTTCAGGATTCCATGTGAGGACTTTCCTTGTGACGCAGTTGGGTGATTTCCTCAATGTGTGTCCTATCCATTTCCAGTTCTTTTTCCTCATTTCTTCCTCTGGAGGATGGAATCTGGTTTGTTCTGTCCCAAAGTAGTTTGTTGCTGATAGTGTCTGGCCAATGGATCCGAAGTATCTTGCGTAGACAACTGCTAATAAACACCTGTATCTTCTGGATGATGACTTTCGTAGTTCTCCACGTCTCAACCCCATACAGTAGAACTGTATTGACATTTGTATTGAAAATTTTGATCTTGGTGTTGGTTGACAACTGTTTTGAGTTCCAGATGTTCTTCAATTGTAAATATGCTGCTCTTGCTTTGCCTATCTGCGTCTTCACATCTTCATCAGATCCACCGTGTTCATCAATGATGCTGCCCAGATATGTATAGGTTTTCACATCCTCCAGAGCTTCTCTGTCAAATGT
The DNA here is from genome assembly GCF_000237925.1 of Schistosoma mansoni. Classification (NCBI taxonomy): domain Eukaryota; kingdom Metazoa; phylum Platyhelminthes; class Trematoda; order Strigeidida; family Schistosomatidae; genus Schistosoma; species Schistosoma mansoni. Next base: position 523,822 of record NW_017386054.1, read on the forward strand.
GATTTCATTGGTGCATGCTGTATTGTATCGGAAAATCTTTTCCATTTGTGTATGTTGAGACCTACTGCTGCTCCACTGGTCGTCTCCTGCATTTGTTGTCGCGTGACCTACACATCTGGTTGTCACCCTTAGTAATCCTCTTTATATATATATATATATATGAACTATTTTAAAAATGTTTTGTGTATAAAATCAAGGAGGTCTCATCGACTGTGAGTTTTTCTATGGAGTAGACTGCTTTTCCGCAATTACAAACGCTGGAATTTTCAATAATTAAAGATCACATAATCTTGAATCACAGAAAACAGAAGAAAGAAAGGAAAACTAAATAAGATAATGGTTGTTCTTACAATTACTTCACATGACAAATAACTAACATTTTGGTCAACTTGCAGCTAATCTAAACAAACCCTTCATGTCGTTGCTTTGTCTCGCTCAATGATCAATCTGTTTTCTTCATTTTGCCTTCCGAAAATTCTTATCAACACAGTATCACTGTGCTACTGAGATGCTTCATTTAGTGTAATATGATTTCTTCCATAAATCAACATGTCTTAGTAATTAAAACAGTATTTTATAATACTTGACTCTTAACTACTTACTTCTGGTCAGTAGTTCGAATGAAATGATGCCAATTCATATAAATGTAGTGTAATCTTTAAAGATCATTACATCGTTTAACTTCAATTATTAAAAACTGATCATTTAAAGTCTAATGTAGCCATTTTTTGTTTGGTTTAAACGTAAGCATCAGAGGTTCTCAATATGATTCTACTGAAAACTGAAATAGTTTACAGATTTCGATTAATTCATTCTCATTTAAATATATCACACTTCGTATGACAATTAGATTCTGATGAACTCTTGTTTTGAATTGGCTATAGGTTGTTGCCTTCTGTATTTCATCATATTGTGAAATATATCGCGTTTAAATTTGATTACAGTTCATCTTACTGAAAACATTAATTGTATCTGTTCTGATTTTATAAAGGAATTATAAATAACTGAGACCAAAAACCAACAGTGTAAAAGCTTCCTAGAAAATATATCTGCAGTAAATCAGCAAAGTCGTTGTTTTGTTAAAACTCCTGTCTTTTCGTGTTGACAAGGTTTTTTACGTCCTGAATATGGTTACAATAATGAAAAACATCGATTCGGGATGACTCACTGGTAAAGGCTTGGCTTCACAACTAGGTTAATATTTTTTTCTAAAAAAAATAGCTACATTAATCAATAACTTATACATAATGACGCTCTACTAATGCTTGATGTAGTTGATTATATACAATACGAATGTTTTTACATTTAATACATGTACTGTACCTGACTTTTTTTCACCGCTTATTCTTTGGCCTTATGTTTTTACTTCATCGGTTAACAGGTCCTCATTTACTGTGTTGTGTCTAGTGTCTTTGTCGATCCCACATTGGTTATTCTAGCTGACTATAAATATTAAGTCACACTTGATCCAATCAAGTTAAACCTTTCGCCTTCTCCGCTTCGCTTTTCATTCTGAATGTCTGTCTGGATCAAAAAGTGTACGACATATGTGTATTCAAAGTTCATTATCGTATTTGACTTATTTTATTTCGTTATTCTCTAACGCGAATGAAGTCAATAATTATGTACGAGGGTATCTGGGGTGTATATTTTGACTACAATTACGCGGAGTTCGATCGATGGGCCACAAAAATGTAAAAACCATATGTTGACGCTGATCTAGAACTTTTACAAATTCTGTATATAGTTAGAAATTGTCGATGAAAATGAGATCAAAACACTGTAATTTTCATTTTTCTAAATGTTCCGTGCTGTAACAATTTATAATAGACTCTACCATAAATAATTGATATGTAATCAATACAACCTATCTTCTGTCGCACTATTTAGTTCGTAGTATCACAGAGAACTCTATTTTAAAAAATTTTGGAAGACGAAGAAGGATACTACTTCAAAGTCAAGCCATAAGATCATTGTTTCAACATGTACATCAGCAGTTTATCACATAAATGTTAAAAAGATATTGACCACATTCAACTATGGGCAGACGTTCTGATATTCACGTAGTAAATCTTGTTTTACAGTTTGTCTTATTTAACTTTTTTCACTTTTAACGCAGGACCCAAGACAGTTTTCTGTGTTTACGTGTAAAATCGGTCAATATTATTATTCTTACTACAACTTTATTTTTAAAGGAATATTTAATAATGCCTTCATAGTGTATGATTTCAATCTAATCAATGATTATTTTTCTTGTTGTTTTTTTACCTCTTTCTATTTTATAGTTGTATCATACATAATACAGTTAGTTAAAATATATGAGCAATATTGCAAGTTATTTACAGCGAGCTATACGTATACCATGACATAGTAAAATCAACAATCTAATTGGAAGAGGATATATTAAATCATCAGAATAGAGTCATAATTCATTCATCCCTACCTATGATCTCATCTTTTATGACCGACTATATATATATATATAATATGCGCATATATTTTTACTGTTGCGTTTATCACATAAAATTATATTCGTATTTCAACTTTTCATAAAACTGTAAAGTTCAAATTCGTAAGTTCAAATTCGTAATTTTCTTTAGACCTATTAAATATATATATATATATATATATAGTTATACATCTCATAAATCTCACACACGGCGCTGTCACTTACGTAATGCCAGTCCATGAGTTTTAATAATATAAATAGATAATTTTTTTGTTTACATTTTCACTTTTATCCTGATTGCCAATGTTCTCCTTCTTTGCCATTTTCTCATTCTTCTTTATTTTTTTTTTGGTCTTTCCTTCTCTATTTTATTTCATATTGTTGTTTGTACCTTTTTTGTTTTACTTATTCATTTTGTTTTATCATTAATAATTATATTGTCAACAGTTTTAATTAATCCTAATAGGTATAGACTTTTCAATTTAAATAAATAGAGTATTATTTTAGTTCTTGAGCGTATGAAAATTTAATAAACTCAATAAAATAAAGGGACATAATGAGCTCCCTACAAAACAGAAGTGCCTGTCGTCCTTATTTACAAAGTTGACTACACTGAAGACGGCAACAGTTACTGGTGTCTTATTATGCTTCATATAATTTACGAGAGCAAAAAAGCATATATATATATAATGCTGTTAGGCAGAATTTTCGCATTTTTTATTTAATGCTTTATTTCCTGATTATATTTAAAATGTGCTGGAAAGTGTTTCTATGACATGAAAAAAAGATTATTCTGTTCCGTGTATACATTAAGTTTTTTGAATATAATCTGTGAATTTTTTACAAGTATATCTTTTTTGAGAATCTATAGAGAAACTAGAAAATTCTACCAAGGTAGAAATCGTAGAAGTGAATTAAAATACTCCTAAGTATTACTTTCTAATATTTGTTTGTCGTAAATCACATTGTTCTTTATTTCTAACCTGATTCAAAAATACCAGATCTCTAAAGTCCGCCATTAAAGAAGCATACCATACCACAGCTCAAAGATCATGTTACATGCTTTTCATGTTTGTCGAGCGATGTGTGAAATATCCCGATCTATATGTAGGAAGCAATAAATATGTCACATGGTTCGCGAAGAATCGATTGCGAGATTCAATACGTATTTTCTAAACATAAGTATGATTAAAATAATAAAGATAGATATTTAATAAACAGAAAAACAGTCGGTATGCAGCATTCAGCATTGACATGCTTACGTCGGTATAAACATGTCACGGATATTCAATACTTTACGATGCTGTTCTTCGTAACGCCCATTAAAATTTATAATTTCAAGGGTAGTCAACCTAGAAGTCAGGAATGAAGAAGTTCGGAAATATATTTGGGAGATGATCGAGAAGCATATTATCCAACCCAACTAGTTGTTGCAAAGGATATGCAGCACGGAGTACACAATTGTGATCTGCTGCGGATTCTTGACCGACAGCCTTCAGCTAGGTTCCGTCCAGTGGAACTGGTGAAGTAAGCATAAATGTCGGAGACCTACAGAACTACTTATTTTAGTGATCTACTTACATGTAATAGCACCAATACCCGTGTTGAAAAACCATATAGGAAAGTGAAGCATTTGTTTCAAAGAAAGAATAAGCTATGTCATTAGATTTTGACGACTATCATTGTTATATCCTAGCGAAGACATAAGTACGGGGAAATTACAGGACGACCCGATTAATGGGACGATTATTCTATATATATTCTTATTGTTTAACTATTGAGTGATTAGATTTAATCTATATATATATTAGACGGACTGCAGAGAACCAACGTGTCCCACGTTCACCTCCAAAAGTTTTTAATGGTAAATCCACAAGACGTAACCTTTCTCATCACTCTCCAGATAGGCAAGATGGAATACTAAGTTATGCACCATCAAACCAACCTCAACAAGCAGGTGACTTTCCTAACTGTCCATCAAGTCAATTTCAGCAAATTAGTCCACTTCATCAAACCAATGATATTTTGACCTTCAGAAATCCCTTGGTCTCACTAGCACTACAGTTTGTTCACGCCACAGAATCAGTCAAACATATCAATCCATAGTCCAGGCAATCCTAAAATACATAAGGTTCATAGGGAAGCTCTCGGTTTTTTTTACACCCCATACTCTTTTTAAACCTATTACTTATCAATGCACGTTCATTTCTGAACAAAATTTCAGCCTTGAGAACCTCAGCTTTACCAGCCAAGCCTTCTTTCATACATATCACTGAAACACAGTGCTCTCAAGCAGTATCTGATATAACTATAATAATAATTTATTCTCAAATAACAGTTTGTTACATGAGGCATGCTGGTTTACAGGCAAGATCAAATTGTTACAGAAGTTACAATTTTCAATGTTGAAAATTACTTGATATTTTATAAGATATGAATGTAAATGGATTTCGTAAGAAACATGTCAATATCACAATCGGTGCACTTAATGAAGGTAGCGTTGTAACATACAGCTGATGGTCGAGAATAGATACATGCGAAGTTGGGGGCTTTCAGAGGTTTCAACCTTATATCCCTCCGGAATATCTGAGGCTTTAATAACGGTGTAGGACGAAGTCACCTATGCCATATCTGTTTTCGGTGGAGTATCTCCAGGGAGCTGAAAAAGGTGTAAGAAAAAGGAAGGACGAAAAGCAAAGCACACAATATTCATGGAGGGATAGTTAGGGTATAACCATTTAGTCTATTTATCTGTTACTGAAGTACATATTAAGCAAGAGCATACTAATGTGTTAAAGGAAAATAAGTGTGAACAAGGTATGAGTGGATAAGGAACTGTATAAATGAAGGTAGTTCAGAAAAAAGTATGGAATTATGTGTATTTATAAAATAAAGTGCTAAAAACAGTATTCTGATACAAATGGTTGTCTCCCTTTTTTCGAAGCTATTTGAACCCTCTTTTTGTTTTTAGATTTTATAGGGTATGGAGTGGGCTTTGTCTTTAGCGAATTGTCTAGTTTGCTTGTAATGGGATTACTCCGTAGGAAGTGGAACCAATTCAGCGTTCTAAACACGATTTAAAGAGGTATTTTGCATAAGTTCGCATCCATGCCGTTGGTTCGTGACAACCCACTTGACATAAGGAGCCGTAATTTAACATGTTCTGCCCTACAGACACGGGTGGATTAAAGTTATCTCCCAACCATCAGGTTTGCTGGCCAGTACCGCCACCCCCCCTCCTTTCTGATATTAGGCTCTCTTACGTTTGTGGTCAGTATGAATATTGCTTGAATCAAGGAACATAGTTGAGATACACTGTCTCTACAAGCTCCATGTTACAAGCAAATCAGATGGTAAAAGCATTTGTATTATGGGTTAGACATCCATTTAATATATCGTACTGCTATGAAGATAACTAATGGTAAAAGTTATGAGACATGTCAGATTATATATGGTTAAGAGATGATAAGGACTAATAGCAAACCAGAGGATATGAAAGAGTAGATTGTAAAATTTTTAGGGTTAGAAAAATAAAACTTGAGCAACTCACAAGAATTTAGGACATTTGAGCTTCTTTTGATCTGCCTTAATTGATCATCATCCATAAGATTAGTGAGTTATCTGTCTATTTGGAATAAGAAAAATAAAAGGACAGAAATAATGTCGTCTTAACGATTAGAGGAATTCGAAATCTGAAAGTGATGGTAAGGAGCAGAAAGCCATGATTAATAATCGACTTCTTTTGTAGGCTGTATTATCCTTAGATTATTATCCTATCTCGTACATCGATCACACTTTACCGTAGGAAAATAATTTTGACCAACACTTGCCAAGTTGATAGAGATTTCACTGATCAGTACTTCCTTACGTTATAACTGAACACCTTTTATCTGGCATACGATATATACTCATAGTCTCTGATCCTAGTATTAACCCGGTTAATACGTAATAATAACTATATACTCCTATATATTTCAGTTAGACAAGCTCTTTACCCACCCAGCTTCAAATTATGTCAAGTAACTCTAGTAAAAGAGAAATTTCACCAACTTTCAAGCCTACTAAATGGTCAAAGTTTGTAACCCCTAAGACTAATGACTCAGTACCTGACAATGATAAACCTTTATCTTTTGAACCCTATGCTACCCATCCACAAGTATCACTAACTCTACTTGATTCTCCATGTAACAACCCCTCTATCTCTTCACGCAGTATACCAACGGTAAGACTAGTTGACATAAAAGGCGAAATACCCACGTGCATCGAAAAGTCAACACAGTCTACCAGGCAGCATGCTTTACTAAGGCCTAAATCCAAAATACCAAAAACCTAGGAGTCTGACAGTTTATCTCACTTTCAAGAAAATACTGATCGATATAGTACTGACATTCGTCAGTTACAAAACTCTCTAGCCGAAATTAACACTCGACTTAACCAACTAGCACCCCTCACACACATATGGGGTATTAATACTGATAAAAATCTCGAACAACTCACAAAAGCTGAGTGTATTTTAGAGTTTGTGGCTGAAGAAGTGACGAAAAGAGTGATGTCTTCCCACTATGCGGTTGTATACAATCTCCCTGATCGCACACACCCAAATAAGTTAAGGGACATCTGCCTTAAAGCATGCGATATGCTGAAAGTCAACTGCCAAGTCACCCGCCTTAGAAAAAAGTCGGATAGATTGACTTGCCCTCTACTGTTTAAGCTTAATTGTTGTAACGATGCTAAACAATTTATTGATTTGAGCAAAAGTATTAGCTCATTAATTCCATACAAGATCATAAAAGACACTCCTGACCTAACGCCCTGTCAACGTCGTGTAAGAAGACGTGAAGTGATAGAATAGTATGTTAGAGTTATAGTAAATAACCAGCTGAAGACAGTATGCAACACAGTGAATGATATAAAGCGCATGGACAACAAGCATGATGTCATACCACAAACGACAGGTCCATCCGTAGATCTAGATGAGTCTACAGATCAGAAACCTTTGGATAAGATACGGTCCCCAACTGTCACTAAAAAGCGTGACGGCATCTCTGATCCCGGCTGTTCGCTCAGTTGAGTACCAAAATGTGAGCCGTGTAACAAAACACATCCAACTAAACATATTCATTTAAAAATTGGTCCCCCAAAAGATACTCTACAAGACGACTCGAATGAACCTAAGTCCATCTCACAGAGGCAACGAAACCCTTCAGCTCTGACAAAAAAGAGTGGGGAGACAAAATCCACAATACCGAATAGGGAAACACGTAAGATTCAGACCAACTGTTCTGTGGATATCCCAACAACAGTGAATAGGTTCTACCCGCTAATATCATGTAACTTACCATCAACGGGCGATTGGGTGTGCCATCAACAACTCGCACAACGGGTAGTATGCTTGAGCGTAACAGACCTTCTTACATGCAAAGTCACAAAAACTACCAAAATACTGATCACTCCACT
>NW_017386054.1:531927-589600 GCF_000237925.1 Schistosoma mansoni
GATGATGCATGGAAAAGGTTTAAGTCTACGTTCGAATCCGTAACTCAACCGTTTATCCCATGGTCAGCACGTAAGTTATCATATTGCCCTCCATGGATTAATAAGGAAACCCGGAAGCTGTTGAAGCGTAGGAAACACTTCTGGGACTTATTCTTGTCAACAGGTCAGGCATCATTTAAGTGCGAATATAAAAAAATCCGGAATATATGTAAAAAGACCAGAGCTAAATCCCGCACGGCTTACGAACGACAGTTGGCATACGATAGCCGTACCTGTCCGAAGCGACTGTTTTCGTACGTTAAAAGGCGGACGAAACGTAGTGATGGTATCCCCTCATTACTGTTAAGCGAAAATTCAGCTTTATTGGCTGAATCTGATCTGGCGAAAGCGGAGACATTTGCTAACTATCTCAGTGAAGTCTACTCTACGTGTAGTGTTACAACTACTTGTCCCGTTGACAATGAGATACCAGCCATAGGACCTTTACACGTGACAGAGGATATAGTTCTTCCTTTGATAACTAACCTAAAACCTTGTAAGATACCGGGCCCCGATGGGTTACACCCACGTTTGCTGTCGTCGCTTGCGGACATTATCTCAAGACCGCTCACGATGCTCTTCAACATGTCCCTTTCACAGGCTCAACTACCTAGAGACTGGAAAGACGCCATAGTTAGTCCTATATTTAAGGATGGTCAGAGACGGATAGTATCTAACTACCGGCCTGTTAGCCTGACCAGTATAGTAGTTAAGTTACTTGAAAAATTAATTCGGGCTAAGCTACTGAGCCACATTGATTCGTACAATCTGTTAACTCCCGAGCAACATGGGTTTCGTAACAAGCATTCATGCTTGACTAACTTACTCATTGCGAGAGAGGATTGGACAGCTGCACTAGACAACGGCCAGTCTGTCGACGTGATATTTGTAGATTTTAGCAAAGCGTTTGATAAGGTTTCACACTTAGGTCTTATGCAAAAGCTCTCGAGCTTTGGTATAACAGGTGCTATACAGGAATGGATAGGAAGCTTCTTATGTGACCGCAGACAGAGAGTGAGAGTCAATGGAACGCTATCCGAATGGAAACCGGTCAAAAGTGGTGTACCCCAAGGCACCATCTTGGGCCCTTTACTTTTCCTTCTGTATATTAATGAACTACCTTTATTACTTAAGTCGTCGACGTTATTGTTTGCGGATGATGTTAAAATCTGGAGAACAATAAGAAATGAGACTGATCGTTGTTATCTACAAGCAGATTTAGACGAATTAGTTAGGTGGGCTCATGATTGGGGCCTGGAAGTTAATTCTAGGAAGAGCGTGTTCATGCACATCGGGCACGATATTAGTTACCATTATACCATTAATGGTACATCTCTGCCACGCGTTCATGCGCATAAAGACTTAGGAGTAATTATAAGTCACGACTTAAAAACTACAACGCACTGCAGTGCGGTTGCTTCCAAAGGCTATCGCGCGCTATGGTCGCTTCGCAGAGCATTTAAATGCTTCGACGAGGATATTTTTCGAATTTTATATCCCACCTATGTAAGGCCACACTTAGAATACTGTATCCAAGCAGCTAGCCCTTGTCTGATAAAGGATACTAAATCGCTTGAGCGTGTCCAGCGTGTAGGGACAAAATTAGTAAAGGGTCTTTCCAAACTCCCTTACGATGAGCGTTTAAAACGTCTAAATCTTTTCCCCTTATCTTATCGTAGGACGCGAGGTGACCTTATACTGGCATTTCGTATGAGGGCATATCAGGTGCAAATTTGTCATTAAGCAATTTGAAAACTGTAATCAAGTCGCCTCTGATTCTTCTATATGACAGCGGGAATAGGTTTAGCTTGGTCAGTCTAGTACCATACGGGAGCTTCGCTATTCCGGGAATCAGCCTAGTTGCTGTTCTCTGAACTCTTTCCAAGAGTTCACTGTCTTTTTTTAGGCAGGGGTTAGCTGCTTGTATACAGTACTCAAGGTTAGGGCGTACGAACACTGTATACAAAGTCAGAAACGTTTTAGCGTCAAGATGCCTAAAAGCCCTGCGTATGGACCATAAAGTCCTAAAACCTGTGGCGGCTATTGCACGGCAGTGTGCAGTAGTCTTTAAGTCTTGACTAACGATGACGCCTAAGTCATTGTGTGCCTGAACAATAGGTAACTCAGTGTTATTCATCGTGTATGTATCTGTACCCTGATGGCCAATATGCATCACAATACACTTGGAAGTGTTTATCGGCAATTGCCAGGTTTGGGACCATTCAGATAATCTCTCCAGGTCATTTTGAAGTTCTAAGCTATCGCCCTTGCTTTGTATCGCTCTCCATATCTTGACATCATCAGCATAGAGTAAGACCGATGACGATAGTAGACGAGGGAGATCATTTACGTACAGGAGGAATAACACTGGCCCCAAAACTGTACCTTGGGGGACTCCACTAAGCACAGTTTCCCAGCTAGACAACTTGGAGTTCACCCTTACTCTTTGTTGACGCCCAACTAGGAAGTCTTTTATCCACATCAATAGATTGCCTCCAATCCCGACATTCCTTAGCTTATATAACAGCCGGTTATGCGGAACTTTGTCGAAGGCTTTGCTGAAATCGATGTAAGCTACGTCTATAGGTAATTTTTGGTCCTTAAGAGCGCACCAGCTTTCACGAGCGACTAATAAGTTTGTGAGACAAGAGTAACCTGTTCTAAAACCATGCTGCTTTTCGGAGAGGATCCGGTTTTCATCGAGATACTTTAACAGTTCCTTCCGAATAATCTTTTCTAAGATTTTAACAACCACACTAGTTAGGCTAATTGGTCGGTAATTCTCAGGCTTATGTTTTGTACCTGTTTTGAAGACTGGACTTACTATGGCGTTCTTCCAGTCTTTTGGTAGACGACCCTGGGTTACGGATAGATTAAAACATACACTTAAAGGGTTCGCAACAAAGTTAGCTAATTCCTTTAGTAACCTAGGATGCAGTTCATCGGGTCCAGTGGATCTGCAGGCATGCAAGCTTAACTAGCAGACCAAAGACATCGAGTTCTTCAATGGTTACGCTGTCCAGTGCTTGTGTGGGGGGATTTTCATGGACTGGTGAGAAGGGTGTTTCTATGGTGTATACATCGCTAAAGTATTTAGAGAATACTTGAGCTTTGCCAAAGTCATCCTCCACTAGTGATGTGGCAGTACTGTCTCCCCATAATGAAGGAACATTTCTTCTTCTTTTTGTCCTTTGGTTTATATACGAATACAAGCGTTTAGGGCATTCTATGGATTCCCTTACGATTTTCTCTTCGTACAGCTTTCTGGCCTTACGGAGGGTCGAGGCACAGGTATTTCGAGCCTTTTGATACTGAGATTTTGCCTCGTCAGTCCCCAGTAACCTAAATCTGTCCCACATTTTCCTTCTTTTACGGAGAAGGATGCGAACCTCCCTACTGAACCACGGTGGGGAGTTTCTCGTTCTCTTAGGTGTAGTCCAAGGGATGTGGGGGGCGGTAACTTCTAAGTATAAATTCCGGAATATATCCCAAGCCGTTTCGATTGATGACTCTGGATCTAATTTCCAATCTACTAATGATGCTGATTTCATGATGTCTGCTATGTTTGCTTTCCAGACGTTAGGTCTGGATTGAGCTGAAGCGTACTCGTGATCGACAGTTATATGGAAGTCAAAGCTTAAAACTGCATGATCACTTTTGCCTAGGGGTGGCATGTAATCCAGGTTTGCAACATCATCCTCATAATGAGTCAATATAAGATCTAGTAAGGATGATGCAGAACCCGGGTCGTACCTAGTTGCTTCCTTCACGTGTTGCACTAGGGCACATGTGATTACCGCATCAACTAGTTCCTGTTCGAAGGAATTTGCTGACGATTCAGTCCGCAGATTTACCCAGTCCACCATGGGTGCATTGAAGTCCCCTAAGATTAGACATCGATCACTTCGTGATAAAGTGTTGAGACTGCTTAGCAGGACCTCGTTTACCTCACAGCTTGGACTGCGATAGATCAAACTAAGTAGCAACTCTTGTCCCCTGCATTTCAGGCGGCAGCTAACTAATTCATACGTCCCACTCTCATGGGATACACTGTCGATAATGGTGAATGGGATAGCATTCCTAATGAATAGAGCTACTCCCCCTCCTTTACGCGTTTGTGTTCTGTCGGCCCTTACTAATGTAAAACCCTCGAAATCAAGTTCCCTACTATCTATAGACGGCGTCAGCCATGTTTCTGTGACTGCGATTATGTCTGGCCTAGTTGAGTCAATCTGTACACCTAGTTCCGGTAGCTTATTTAGTAAGCTCCGGGCGTTGGTATAACAGATCCGAAGCCTATTTAGGTGGCCTCGTGCTTCACCCAGAGTGGCTTCGGCATCATCCTCTGTCGAAGCCTCACAACCCGAAAATTTACAATTTTCAGGTCTTTTTCGCCAGCGTCTAATCTGAGCTGTAGTTCCTTTTCGGCTTCCCGTCTTTTTACACGGTCCGCCAACGGTAAGTCCTTACGGAGAAAAACTCCTGAACCCTTTAATTTGTGTCCATTTTCTAAGATTAAGTCGCGTTCGTTTGAGGATTTGAAAACGACTTTGAGTAGTCTAGATTGATTTGGTTTCAGATGCGCTAGATTTCCTAGTCTATACACCTTTAGCAAGGTGACTCCGGGGATGTTTTTGGGCATAACTTGGTTGAGTAGTTGTTTTATCAACACAATGTCATGCTCAAAACGAGCTTTCGGTTCTAAGCTGTCACTCTCCTTGACTCTATGGAGAATGACTGATCTGTCGCTGTGATCAGACCTCGGCTTGTCGACCCTTTTGGTGGGGGTATGATTTCCTTTTACGTCATTTTGGCGTTTTTTTCTTACGACCCGTACCCAATCGCCAACGTTCTTTGGAGTGGTAACCACAGTCGCGTCAGGCGTACTGTGGGATTCCGGAAGGTTCAGGACGACTTGGGAGGTTGGGTCATCTTTCGCGCTGGAAACCGATCGAGCCTTGCGGTTTCGGTTTCCGGAAATTCCCTTCTGGGCACCATTTTTGATACGAGGGACAGAAGAGACTTTTTTGCGCGAGTTTCTGGTTGTGTTAGACCTCTTTGGAGGATGTTCTTCCTCCTTTGTAGAGTGTGGGTCGGCATTTTTTGGACTCACGTGGGCCTGCCTTGTGTCAATCTGCGTGTCGACAGATTGAGTTCTGACTGATGTATCCCGACCGCGCTTGCCGAGACACTTTTTTGCGGCATTTACTATTGAGATGGCCTCGGTTAGCAGGCTATTTGCATCCAAACAGCACTGTTGACATAGCCATACGCACCCATTTTTACTGAACCGCTTGAAAGCTGCAGGTGTTAGATTTGTGCAAACTTCGTGGTACCAACCTTTGCACTCATCGCACTGCATGCCGCTATCAACAGGATATCGACATCCTGGGCGGTGGCAAATGCTTTTGTTGCATCTTCCAGTCATTTTAGGATGCGAAAGTGAGTGTTGACTATAAGTAGAAAAAAACTATAAATAGTTAGGACTAAAGTACTAACAGACACAATAGAAAAAACAAAGGTACTCTGGAGTACCGACGATAAAACTATTTAGGATACCAAAAATGATACTCTAATAGAATACTTTAACTGAAATAAATTCAATCAAAGTATAAAAACAGTAGTCTTGATACGTTAATAACGATCAAAACAATAGAATTTACTCAACGAGGAAAAATACCACTGTCCTTTTTTCAAATGTAAATGAACTTATTATCGGTGCATTTATACATGAACCTGCTCCAAGCTACAATGCCCAGGTTATCGCTTACCTTAGAATAAACTGGAATACCAGTAGTTGTCAGTCATATAACGGTAAATTCTCCGCAACCATCAACAAGCACATCTGGTAACAGTGGGTTCGTACCTCAACAAGGGATAATAATATATTTGATCTAATGTTTAGTAGATATGTCATCCAACTATCTGTACAAATATACAATGAATTTGAAAGCAGTAACCATAGAATTGTGGTCTATGCTCTCCTTATCTATTCCTCTTATAACCGAACTATACAAAAACCCGTCATTATAGAGTCTATAAGCATGCTGACTGCGACCTCCAGTGCTCACTGGTTAAATTCTCAGACCGCGATATATTTTTCTCATGGAATAGTTTCGTGGATGCCATCAACACATTCTGTATGATCACTGGCTCTTGTTTAGATTCCTGTGCTTCTCTTAAAAAGTCGCTAGTAAACCTGGTGACATTTTCATGCCAGTTAAATATCGCAATAAATTAGGACGTTTGCAGAAACGTTATTTCAAGTCAAACGATTTAACAAAAGTTGCACAAATAACTATAAGTGTTGGTCAAATGAAAGAGAAACAGGTTAAAAGTCATTAATGAGGAGTTTTTGGTGCTTAATGATGGCTCAAATGTACAAAACTTAATTCTCCTCTTCAATAAACGCGTCAAAGCAACTCAAAATACAGATATATCATGCATCCTAAATAAAAGCACCTTTATAAGCGACTTTAAAACTACTACATATCTTTTCAGTGGTACTTTTGCGAGCAATAATTAATACCTGAACGACGCTGTTTCAAAAGTCATGTATGTGACTAGTAACTTAATAAAATCTATTTCCTTCAAATACCTAGGGATTATTAAAGCTATAAATTCCCTTGAAGTTTTAAGTGGTGATGAAGTAAACGGGATTTTATCTATTTTCTACAAATATGGTGGGCCAGATATCCTACTTCTTTTTCTAAAGCTGTTTACTCTGTAGTGGATGTCGAGTCGTGGACGGACTATGATCACCACTACTATTCGATTACGCATCCAAAAACGACTTGGTTCCCTTGATAGCCCGCAAATCAGAAGGCTTTACTAGTCCAGATCAAGTATATTTATTGGCGATCTCGTGGTATCGAAATAATACCGAGACGTGCCAAAGAGTACAAGCGAATAAGCAGTGCGTGAGCAAGCTCGAACCAAACAAGGCGGGTAGCGGAACAAGAAGTGAAACTGATACAGTTAAACAAATACAGTAAAACAATCTCTGGTACAATTGGTTACAATAATAATAATTGTTTCTGTTATTCCAATCGTGTTCTTATCGAGACTGGCCGGTCACTACAGGAGCCCCCCGCTAGAAAGGGTTTACGCTTTCGATACGTAGCGGTTTCGTTCGTGGGACTGATCACGAAACGTGCCATTGTAGGACGAAGGCGTTGGCAGAACAGGGAGTGATCGTTGATCCTCGAGTTGCCACCAAAAGTCTTTGACGTAGAACGGTACCAGAAGGAACGTACTGTATTGATTGCTTGGATTAGCATGCTACACCAGAGTGGTTTGTATCCAGAATCTGAAGGTTGCGTTCGTAGAGGTCCGGACCAGAAACGCTGCAGACGTAGGACGAAACCAGATTGAGCCAAGGAACCAGATGCGACCAGGATAACCACGTTCGGGACCAAATGTATATCATACGTATTTGGAGTCAGAGAGATCGACTGAGTGCGTTGACTATAGCGTGGGTGATCAGGCCAGCTTTCGCCAAGATTGACTAAAGTCGACGATACCAGAACAGCGATGGTCAGAGGCGTAGGCTCGTGGTAAACAAAAAAATGAAAGAAAAAGAGAAAAGTATAGCTTACGTGTGGTATAGGAGTAG
The DNA here is from genome assembly GCF_000237925.1 of Schistosoma mansoni. Taxonomy (NCBI): domain Eukaryota; kingdom Metazoa; phylum Platyhelminthes; class Trematoda; order Strigeidida; family Schistosomatidae; genus Schistosoma; species Schistosoma mansoni. The sequence goes on from NW_017386054.1 coordinate 539,582, forward strand.
ATTCCTATACTGTATCCGTAGTTGGTTATGAGGTTAGTCGAGAAAGCGTACGGGTAAGCGTACTCGGCGACCGCAACGTGAGACGGTAGTCTCGTTCGAACCTCGTGAGCCTGCAATCTCATCCGCAGTCAAGGGCGGTGTGGTCTGCAGGTCTGGACGTGAGACGGAAGTCTTGTCCGTAGACGGGGCAGATGACACGTGCTGTTGACTGGGACGTGAGAATGAGGTCTCAGGTGCATCTAGCGTGGGATCCGAAGTAGATGTAGAAATCCCGCTAGAAGCTCTGATAGGTCCAACATTGGGTCTCGGCTTATCAGGTATAGCACTGTCGTCGACGTGTGCTGGCTTGAGACGATCAATGCTGACTGTTTCGATGCGGCCACGTCGATCAACCTTGAAGGTCTTTTCGTGACGGGAAATCACGTGAAAAGGTCCTTCGTAAGGCTGTTGTAGAGGTTTGCGTACCGAATCTACTCGTATGAAAACATGTGAACAGGTAGATAACTCTCGAGGGAGAGCGACCTGTCGATGTTGTATACGAGTTGACACCGGAGTCAGTGTTCGCATGAATGCAGACAGTCGTTGGACGTAGTCTGATTCGCCGAACTTAGTGCTGCTCCGCGGTGTGAAAAATTCCCCAGGCAGACGCAATGTCGTGCCGTAAACAAGTTCAGCGTCGGAACATTGGATATCTGCCTTTAGACTCGTTCTGATTCCCAGGAGGACGAGCGGTAGGGTTTCGTACCAATTGTCGTTTTTGTGTGCTCGAAGAGCACTTTTAAGTTGGCGATGAAACCGTTCAACTAAACCGTTTGATGCTGGATGGTAGGCGGTAGTGCGTATGCGTTCCGTACCAAGCAGCCGTGTTAGTGAGGAGAATAATGCGGACTCAAATTGTTGTCCTCGGTCAGTCGTGACAGTCGAGGGACAACCGTACATAGCTATCCATCGTTCTACGAAGCGGTGAGCGACTGTCTCCGCCGTAATAGACGTGATGGGAATAGCTTCGGGCCATCTTTTGAAACGATCAATGCACGTGAGTATGTGATCATACCCGTGCGATGGTGGTAATGGTCCTACAATGTCTATGTGAACGTGATCGAAGCGAGCATCAGGCGTAGCGAAAGTGCCAATAGGGGCAGCTACGTGCCTGTGCACTTTTGATCGTTGACATTGTAAACATTGTTTTACCCACATACGGACATCTTTATTCATGGACGGCCAGACGTATCGTGCAGCGATGAGGCGTAGTGTGGCTGCGATACCAGGATGAGATAAACCATGAAGGGCATCAAAAATGAGACGGCGATAAGCGGAGGGTACGATGGGTCGAGGGAGGCCCGTGGAAGTATCGCATAGGATAGTACCTGAGCTAGTAGCTAGGGGTACTTCCCGGCACTGAAGGGACGTAGACTGTTGTGCTTCCGTGCATGAAGTATCGTTTGATTGGGCGGCGGCCATAGCAGGTAGATCGAGCACTGGCAAAGTAACTGCATTCAGTTGGATACGTGATAAAGCATCAGCAACACAGTTCGACTCGCCTTTGACGTGACGAAGGTCTGTCGTGAACTGAGAGATATAGTCCAAATGTCTGCACTCTCGTGGTGAGTAGCGGTCAGACTTGGTATGCAGAGCATACGTTAAGGGCTTATGGTCGGTGAATAAGATGAACTTACGACCTTCTACAGCGTGCCGGAAATGTTTGATGGCGCAGTAGGCTGCTAGCAGTTCGCGACCAAAAGCGCTATATCTCGTCTCCGTGGGAGTGAAGCGTCGTGAGAAAAATTCGAGGGGCTGCCAACTACCGGAGATATTCTGTTGCATAACGGCTCCTATGGCGAAATCCGATGCATCAACCGCTATACTAAGCGTGGCTGGTGGGTCAGGATGCACGAGAAGTGTGGCTTGAGCTAGGGCCGTTTTGATATCTGAAAATGCAGTACGTGCGGCGTCGTTCCATTCCAGTTTGCGTGGATTACCGCGAAGTAAATCGGTTAACGGTCGTAACTGTTCTGCCGCGTGCGAAATGAAGCGTCGGTAGTTGACCAAACCGAGAAATGCCTTCAGTTCCTTGAGTGTGGACGGTACAGTGTACTCCATTATAGTACGTACTTTATCCTCACAAGGTAGAATACCCTCATGCTTAATAACATGACCTAAGAATTTTATTTCCTTCTTCCCGAGTTCACACTTGTCGGGGTTGACTATTATTCCATTATCCGAAAGGCGCTGGAATAGTAGCGTCAGGTGTTGATAATGTTCATCTACGTTTGATGATGCGATTAGCAGGTCATCAATATAGACGTGAACAAAATCTAGGTCTCGTACAATGCTATCGATAAACCTTTGGAAAGTTTGAGCAGCATTCCGTAATCCAAATGGCATTCGTAGGAACTCAAATAAACCGAAAGGAGTCGTGATAGCAGTTTTCTCTATATCTTCAAGAGCGACTGGGATCTGGTGATATGCTCGTACCAGATCGATCTTGGAAAAAATTGTCGTGCCCTTGAGTAATGCCGTGATGTCATGTATGTGGGGGATGGGATAGCTATCGAAACGTGTAGCTGTGTTTAACGCTCGGTAGTCTCCGCATGGTCTCCAACTAACCCCATCCTTTTTTTGAACCATGTGGAGAGGTGAGGCCCAAGGACTGTGAGAAGGACGAATAATACCAGTAGCTAGTAAATTGTCAAACTCACGTTTAGCGAAAGCTAATTTGTCCGGTGCCAGTCGGCGAGGTCTTGCCGTGACTGGTGGTCCGCGGGTGACTATGTGGTGTACCACACGATTGGTCACCGATGGAGTCTCCTCGAGAGGATTAGTTAATTTGGGGAATTTCTGAAATAAAGCGTGGAATAAATCGTCACGCGAATGAAATACACCTGTGATTCGGTACGCGTTTGTGTGGGCTTTAGAGCCCATAAAGTTGCTGTTCGACGAAGTATCAATTAGCTGCAGCCTACGTGAATCGACTAGCAATTCATAGTGCTGTAGGAAATCGATACCGAGTATAGCTGTGGGAACATCGGCAATGATGAACGTCCACAGATACTGTCGTCGGTTGCTCAGGTTGACCGTAAGTTGTCGTGTACCATAGGTGGGAATGACTGAGCCATTCGCAGCGCGTAGTCGAAGCATAGTGGCTTGAGACTTACTGTTACCGATAGGTACGACAGAAACTTGGGCACCCGTATCCACAAGGTACCTAGCGTTGGTGCGATAATCGTGCACGTAAAATAAACGGCCAACCTGAGGTGAAGTGCCGGCGAGTACGGCCGCATTTACTCGCCGGCTGAGGAGTTTCCCGCCTTGTATGAGCAGGGAGCTCGACAATGACGGGCACCGGCTCCGAAAGCACGGTGAAACCAGCACCAACCTGGACTCGCTTCCGAAACCGCCTTCTGGCGTGGCTTGGAAGATGCCCGCTTGGGGCGAGTCGTTACGGCCTTACGAGATTGTGACCTGGGTCGGGGGACGTAGGGGGCTGGCACATTTGAGCGGTCTCGGAAACTGAGACGAATATGGATACATCTGTCCCTATCCCCATGAGCCGGAGGTCGTCTAGCATCGAGATCAACGTTAAAACGGGAAGTACTAGCAACCAAATAGTCGTCTTTGGTGTTAACTCGTGCTAGAATTTTGTCTGCTATGAGGGCCACCTTGTTGAGCGGGGTGTCCTCGAGCAGAGCCGTAAGGGTTGGCTGGATACTGACTGGTAAGGCTTCGAGCCACAACTCTTTGACTATCTCAGGGTCAGCTGTCATGTTTCCTGCAAGGGATTGCAGGCGCGTGAGGTGGTGGCTCGGCTTAGCATCACCCATAGGGTGACGTGCTAATAGTGTCCTCAATCGTTCCTCTCTTGATGGGAGGAAATGTCGAAGGATGGCATCCTTAAGACGGTCATAAACGTTCGGAACGTTCGGATTGAGGACAACCTCACGGACAGCGGTTAGGTGATCCCCGGGCAATGATTCCAAAGCGTAGGCGTACTTCTGCCTTTGATTGGTTATGCGGCGGATCTCAAATTGAGATTCCAGTGCCGCGAACCAGACTTCTGGATCATGAGGGATGAAAGGAACCGGTCGAAAACTGATAACCTGTATCTCGGAGTCTACCAAATTTATGTTATTCTTATCGTTATCTACCATATTAAGTTGCCAAAATATTATATATCGAAAAATATCAATACGAATATATGCAACAGATGTGGATAGATAAATAGACTCACCGGATTGATCTGGTTTGGAGAATTGGCCAAGTTTGACTTGTGCTCGATGGATTGGGTTACCAGCTGTATTGCGTGTTCCAAATACGGCTCACCAGTTGTAGTGGATGTCGAGTCGTGGACGGACTATGATCACCACTACTATTCGATTACGCATCCAAAAACGACTTGGTTCCCTTGATAGCCCGCAAATCAGAAGGCTTTACTAGTCCAGATCAAGTATATTTATTGGCGATCTCGTGGTATCGAAATAATACCGAGACGTGCCAAAGAGTACAAGCGAATAAGCAGTGCGTGAGCAAGCTCGAACCAAACAAGGCGGATAGCGGAACAAGAAGTGAAACTGATACAGTTAAACAAATACAGTAAAACAATCTCTGGTACAACTGGTTACAATAATAATAATTGTTTCTGTTATTCCAATCGTGTTCTTATCGAGACTGGCCGGTTACTACAACTCTATCTGGAAACAGGTCTTACCCTTAATCTGATACACAGTAATATTTATATACGAAATTATTAAACCAATCAAGACAGTTTATGAACTGAACATAATAAATGAAAACCACAAACTGGTAGTATGATGACGGGTGTACTAATTGTGATAAGAATAATAAAGGCTTGATTCAATGTTGCGTAATGGGAAATAGGTCAATTATCAGAAAAAGATATACGCTGAAATAAAATTCATAAAAATTCCAAGATCATGTAATAACAACTGTTCATATAATTGGACTGTGAAACGTATATTTGAGGAAAAAAATTGTAGGAAGGGTGTGAAGAAAAATAATGAATAAAGAGTATGGAAAATAAATTCCTTTATTAAGGCCAAGGGAGGATAAGGGTGTTACAAATTTCTTATGAACACAAAGGCTTGGGTTGTTGGCTTGAATTCCTTTAGCTTCTGCTATGTGCAAGAGACGAGATAGAACCCCATAAGGAAAACAAGTAGAAATACGATAAATAACTTTAAATGACTTATTTCTGTCTACTATATGACCGCTATCGATCAAAAGTGAAAGGACCGAGTTGTGTATTGTCTTAACAGTACTTTTTCCTAACCACGAAGGGAGGTGTTCACTAAATCTTTGGTTCAGTTGTCTGGTTGTGCGCCCAATATGGCTTTCTTGACAGGAGCGGCTGAATTCTTAGGTACACATAGAGGTGGCATAACCAGGTAACTTATCCTTTAGTTGAGGAATCACCATAGATCGGGTCGAGTACGATAGACAGAGATCGGCCGCATTGAACGTTCTCTTCACTGCTTTAGTGAGCCTATCACGTAGTACATCGCCAGCTACATCTCCGTTGAACTGAAGCTTCAGGAAGAGAGGTTTTTTACTAGCTGTTGATATCGCTATTTTCTTGCTTGTTATACGCAACTGTTTCTTCAGATAAACTTGTAGATAACCAATTTCAATCAACATATTATATATGAGCTCTAACTACCTTAAATTATAAGTCCAGATGCATTAAACTTGGACTCGACTCTTTATGGAAGAGGAGACTCTAACTAAGTCTAATCTTTTTACTTCAAAACACTTAATAAACTACCCTTTACATTCAGTAAAGTAATTCAATATGCAGAAACGACTAGTTACAGCATCGGTAACTCCTTGTCATTAGTGAAACAAACCAATTCTAAATCATCTCTCTATATGATTTACATTTATCAGTCAATTCCCTAGTCTCTGGAATAATTTACCACACTCGTATATCTTATTCCACAAGTGAGATTGTAGGAAATTTGAAAGTTCAGACGCTTTTACTACTGAATTTCCTAGATAAACCTCCTTACTCTCTGTTACTTCACACTAACATCGTCCCTTGTAACTTAAACCAATTTGAATAACATCTAACACGAACAGTACATAGTTAAATAACCTGGCACATATATTATGGTAGACCTGACTGGTCTATCGTAGTAATTATTGCTAAATGTGGATGGTTATGCTTCGGTGATACATCACTCAACCTCGATCTTACCATAAACGGTGGAGTGTTATCTAGGTTACACACAGCAGTAGATCTAGGACTTAGGTACTCTGACGACTTGTCGTTTACTGAACAGATAATGAAACAAACGTCCAAGTCTCAACGCCTTATAGGTTACATAACTCGAAACCTTCATAAAAGCGAATCTCGTATTCTAATGTACAAAGTCTGTGTTCGACCACTCCTCGAATACTGCGCGTTTCTCCTTAGTAGCACGCGCATAAAGGATAAATTAAGACTGGAATCAGTACAGAGACGATTTGCACTTCGCACTCTTGGAACTGATAGTGTCTTGACATACAGTTCTCGGTGTAGTAAACTAGGGCCTGACCCTTTATGGGAGAGGAGACTCAAACTTAACCTCATCTTCTTTTTCAAAATACTAAACAAACTATCCTTCACATCCAGCCAGGCGATTCAATATGCTAAAGCCTCACATTACGACATTCGTAACTCCTTGTCTTTAGCGAAACAAACATATTCTAGATCTTCTCTCCATATGAATTACTTTACCTGTAAGTTTTCTAGGCTGTGGAATAATCTACCACAAACTATCCGTACGTTAAACTCTCTCCCATTGTTTGTTCGCTCCATTAATGCCTATTGCTCCCCTGAAAATGCATTAAATGCTCTAGCGTCTGTAAGTGTATCTTACTCCACAAGTGAGATTATCGGAACTTTAAGTGTTTAACCTCTTACTTGCTATAATTGTTTTGTTGTTCCGTGCTCTTTGCTTTTATCTTACTTTCTCTAGTCGTAGATAATTGTCAATAACTCGCTCTGGCACTGGAAATAACCTTACAGAACAACGTTCATAAATCATCAGGCTATCCACTTAAGAAAAAATGAAAAGTTCCCTGGTGTTGCATTGGCTTGCCGTGATGTATGCCATATATAAACTACTTATCAATTACTAAACAAGCAAACATAAAACTTTCTTATATTTCATGTTTGTTCTCTACATTAAATGTTGCTTTTTATATCAATCTGATCATGCCTGTAAACTGGTGTGAATTCTGTAAATATTATTTTCAGAATATATTATTATTATTTTGTCCTTCTGTGCCTTCTTCTTCCTTTTTGCCCTCCTTAGTTGTTGGTGTTTATAATCAACTCGTTATGGTGCAGAAAATGACCTTAAATGCATCGTTCACACATCAACAGGATGCCCACATAAAAGAAACGAAAAGTTCCTGGCCGATTCATTTCATTGCAGTAATACATGTCATAAATGTACTACCTAAACATTTCTTGAAATAGTAAACTTGAAATAATCTTACATCACATGTTTGTCACTATTTATGCCCAGCTGATCATGCCTGTAGACTGGCGTGAATTCTGTGATTATTATTATTATCAGAATATATATTATCTGACAAGCCTGAAAGCTGACTAGGAGGAATAATATATTTGATTTAATATTTACAATCAACATCGACCAAATCTCAGTACATTCAGTCAAGAGTTTTCCATGTGTTATCACTGAGTCGTATTTAGTATCATTCATTCCTCAAACACTGTACCGTCGAACTCTTAAACTGCAACAATGTATCAGAGCAGACAGTTTGATGAACACTGCTTCAGTTGTCGACCATGTCATTTATGGTGCCTATAGGGCCCAAAATACTCTTAAAACTCTTATAAGGAAGTTGAGGAAATTAGAGTACCGCCGTCACAAGCACTATGGATTGTATGTGCTTCAGAGCATACATAACTTCGTTGGTATAAATCATTCGTTCCGGTGTAGATATCTTATAGCTATGGAGAATAGAAATCTAGGTAGCAAAACTATAGACTTATAAACACTTCGGCTATTCAAAACTCGTATGAAATCAAATTTTTTGACATCCATGCAATCTAGAATGGTATAAAATCATCCACGAACAGCCAATATTAATTTTACATCCGGCAGGCCTAATTAGCTTCAGTAATTTGAAGCATTTAAATTACAGTATAAACTATTAATCCCAACAATAACGCAATTTAATCAAAAAGTATTAGATGATCACGAACGAATGTACTGTATTTGGAATTCAAAATCAAAACAGTCATCAATGCAAAGAAATCATTGGTTCATATAAACACCACACTAACCCATCTCAACATGAATTTATGACTCGACTAATGCTCCACAACGCACTTGAAATTTTCCAATAACCTAAATCCGTTTCTGTACTAATACTTACTGAAACACCTCAACAGTGTTTATGAATTGGGTTTGAGGAACCTCAATAGTTTGGACTTTTCCGAACATATGGCATCACAAGTATCCAAAACAAGAAAGCTCATTGGACTTGATTTCATAGGTATTGTAGTTTGGCAGCACTTTACCAATAACACCTTCCATAATTGAATCGCGCCCACCCAGTGAAATCAAAAGTCAGAAGCGAGAAGGTTTGAAGATATATTTGATGGGTTATCAATATGTCGAGGAGTGACTGTGTTATATGCCGATAACAATAGTGAATGGTAACTTAGGGATCCATTTGTAGACCAATATTGTGCATATATTTTTATCCTATATTTGCTAAATAACTAAACTATTCATATCCATGTTACCCTTATCATAAGCTTTATTTTGACCTATGAATTATTATTATACGATTTACCATTCCTGAGTTATCCCTAGTTTATTAATTACTGCCTCCCGCATTCACAGCCACATTTGGCTAAATCTTGTACAAATGTTATTTTCTATTTTATTGGTACGATGTGGTTAGTCTGTTTGATATATAAACTCAGTATGTTTGAAATACAATGATTCATACCGCAGAGGCTGTTATTGGTATTCTGGACCTAACTGGCTGGACTAGGCAGAAAGCAGGACCGATAAGCACTCTAGACTGCTCGTACGGTCTTCCTGTGTCACTGTTTCAATCGATAAGTCGCTGATCCCTGATTGGCGGTTTTATCACGTCATACATTAACTGGGCATCCACTCGGCCACAAACCGTGATCTGGTGCGGATGCATGACCGAGCGCCTCCAGTTAAATGAGTCCATTAAAACTAATGTGGTCAGCATCCAATGCCGAACACTTACAGAGCTATTGATTTTCGGGATTTATTTACAGCTACAGATTCATAATGATCAATTACAATAATATAGGACCTGTGTTATTATCATTCTGCAAAAACGTATCACACAGTTTCCTAAATATGGTATTATAGTTTACAGCAATCGCAGGTATAATATCTTGATGAAAACTGAAGGTTTTCAAAGAAGATTGACCAAAGCTGTTTTGTGCTGTTCCGACAATCTCAAGTTCGAACGTCTCTAGATCAGGCACATTAAAAAACTTTGTTATTAACTGCAGGCTTTCGAATGGAATTCCTTACTCTTTGGCCCCCCTCTTCGCACTCTATCATATAATCCCAAAGCTTCCACAATAAAGGAATATTCTTTCTATTCCAAGGACCTACGCAAACTAACGTCGGAATCTCTCTGTTATTCACCATTCGACCATGCGAAACACTCTCACAAAGCCTTCGTCGCAGTAAAACTGAAACCCAGTTGAAGTCTCCTGGATAACTTTCTTTTCGAAAGTGGCATGTGTCGCCTATCAGATATAAGTGCGAATACCAATGATTTATCCAAACATAATCCAATATCTATTTAACTGGCTGTGAAACAAGGTAGAATTTGTATGGCCGAAGAAATGCAAGTGAGCCCTGGCCAAATCATTACGAATCACAGAATATCAAACAATTCATGACCCTCGCCAAGGTCAGGAACAACCACTGTGCATCAATTAATTGCACGCCATGGACTGGGTGTTGCATCGTGTTCCCTGTACTAATATATTACTGTGATATCATCGTTTGTAATGTACGGTCACTAAGACAACCATAGTACCTGTGTACGAAGAAAGGTTAATCAATGTAAGGTACTGGAAGTGGGGTATACCAACGCTAGCCGGCTGGTCAGAATCACTTGACACAGTTTATACATGTTGGTGATCTACAAGCCTTTGACATTTTATTTGTCCACTTGTGTATACATTTATTATTATCAAAATAATTGACCCACTGACACTTTCTTTCCGTCTTTTTTCTTCTGTCTCGTTTTCTTCTACATGAATTTTATTACTAACCACCTAGAGTTATAATAATACCAGAGCGCGACTAAGATAATCGCCGACGGATACTAGAAGTTGGTAGCGTCAGGTTTTGACTATGTAACACGCATAATTATCAGTCTTCAGTAAAAAGAGTAGTAGAACGGTGGACCTATGTTAATCCTTACAGCTTGTCTTCAAGTAAACAAACAGCTTATCCATGAGAATGTCCACTGATAGGGCTGATACCACTTGTTCGGGTAAGGTGTCCCAGTCGATGACTGCTTAATGAGAAAAACGGAATCGCACTCTGAATTTATTAGATTTTCGTTCTATGGCCTCAGAGATGATTAGCTCTGGGGAGAGCAAAAATATAGGACATATTGAAACAGAAATCGTTACGGAATAATTGCATTTCCGAAAAAACCATGTGATATCTTCGTGATAATTCTGTCTACGAATAATAACGATACACGCCGACATTAGAATTAACAACCGAAGTCGAAACAGGCTCACCTAGTAACTGGAATCACACTTGATCAAAATGTGTGTACTTAAATCATTAGTGTCTAAAGTTCAAACCATAGATTTTCCAACATCCTTTACTACAATCTCCGAAAATGGTCAAGGACCATCGCCAGGACAATATTCGAGTTGTAAAGACTCTGAACACTCCATATTTGAACGAGCAATCCTATCCTTTATTTATTGTGATGGAGTCTCTTAGGTTACATAACTTTTGACATTTGTGTACTGCATCAAACATGTGTCTACTTTCCTCTCTAGTTGATGGAACATTGTAGTAACAATGGAATCGAAGAGAGATAAAACGGTGAATATTATCCTCCTCCTGGTCAGAAGTTTTTCCTCTGGGTCGAATTGAAATTAAAAACATCATGTAGGATATTCCACTCAATCTCAATGGCTTGATGGGTGAAATATTGATTCAAAGGCATACCAACCATCGGGTTTCAGAAGAACTCTCGCCAGTTCTGATCAATTTACTCTCTTTTGAACTTGAGATAACCTTAAGCCACCAATTCGTTCTATTGAACCACAAATTTTTTCACATCTTTGTTGTCGGAAAAGATACTAGGCAGTCATCCATATTGCTAAATTGGCTCTAACCCCGGTGTCACTTAACTTAGATAACGGGTGGTTGTGAGGAACTTTATCAAGAGCCTTGCTGAAGTCAGTGTAAGCCACATCTGAGGGTAGCTTTTGATCTTTAAGCGTGCACTAAATTTCACGGGCTACTAATAATTTTGTGAGACATGAATAACCTGTTCTAATGCCGTAATACTTTCTCCAATTGGGGTTACTGACAGATTAAAACATATGTTTAGAGGATTTGCGGCAAAATTTGTTAATTCCTTTGGTAACCCAGGAAGCCTTTCATGAGGTTCCATGGATTCGGCTATATCAAGCCTATTTAGCAGATCAAAGACATCGAGTTATTTAGTGGCCACAATGTCCAGTGTGTGTATATAGGATGGTTTGTATGAACTGAGGTAGAGAGGAATTTCTGCGGCGTATACATTGTTGGAGTAACTTGAGAATACGTGAGCTTTGCCACAGTCGTGCTCCTCAAATGATGCAGTACTACTGTCTTCCCATAGTGCCAGAATATTTCCTCCTCCTCTTAGTCATTTGTTTTATGCACGAGTATTAGTTTCTAGGGTATTTTAAAGATTCCTTCGCAAGTTTTACTTCGAAAAACCTTCTGGACTTGCAAAGGGTCGAGGCACAAATATTTTGAGCTTCCCAACATTGAAATTTTGTCTCTTCAGTACCCTGTGACCTAAATTTCTCCCACATTCTTCTCCTTGTAGGGAGGAGGGTGCGAACCTCTTTATTGAACCACCGTGGCGAGTTTCTCTGTCCCCTTGATGTAGTCTAAGAGATGTACGATTCGGTGACTTTTAAGTGAAAATTTCTGAATACACCGCAAGCTGCTTCAGTGGCGGATTCTGGTTCTAATGACCAACTTACTGAGGATACTGTGTGCACAGTATCTCGTATATTTGCTTTCCAAACGTTTGGTCTAGCTTTAGCTGACACATGCTCGTTATCGACAGCTATATGAAAATCAAGGACCAGAAATTCATATTCAATTTTACCTAGAGGTGGCATACAATGAAGGTTTGTGGTATCATCCTTGCAATGCCTTAATATGAAATGCAGCGCGGAGTCCGGGTCCTACCTAGTTGCTTCTTTTACGCGTTGCACTTGGGCACATGTGATAGCCGCGTCAAGTAGATCCTGTTCTAAAAAATTCTCTGAGAACTCAGTTCTCAGATTCTTCCAGTCTACCGTGGGTGCATTAAAGTCTCCTGGGATTAGACACCGACCACTTTGAGACCAAGTATTGAGACCGTCTGGCAACACCTCACCTACCTCACAGCCTGGAATGCGGTAGACCAAACCAATCAGCAGCTCTTGTCCCTTGCATTTCAACTAACCAGTTTACACGTCCTACTCCCATGTGATACACTGTCAATGATGGCAAATGGAATAGTATTCCTAATGAGTAGAGCTACTCCCCCTCCTTTACTGTTCTGGATTCTGTCGTCTCCTACCAATGTGAAACTTTAAAAATCAAGTTCCTTATGGTCTAAAGACTGCCTTAGTCAGCTTGGTAGAGTCAATCTGTACACCTAGTTCCGATCGCCTATCGAACAAGCTACAAGCATTTGTGTAACACGTCCAAAGACCATTTATATGACTTCGTGCTGCACACAGAGTGGCTTCGGCTACATTCTCCGTCGAAGCCTGATCACTCAGAAATTAGCAATTTAGGGTACTTCTCTCCAGCATCTAACTTCACTTTGAATTCTGTTGAGGCTTCTCTTTTAATATGATCTTTGAGCTTCAAGCTTTTTACGGGCAGATAATCCCGATCCACCTAGTTCGTGTCCATTATGTGGTATCAATTCTCTTTAGTTGGGAGATTTAAATACTACTTTTAGTTTGGCTGTGTTTCAAGTAATTTGGGCTACCTAGTCTATAAATCCTTAACAAGGAGACTCCGGAGATATTTCGAGGCATGAACTGGTTTACTAGCTCTTTTATCAACTCATGGTCATGCTCAAAACTAATTCTGGGTCCTGAGCTTTCCCTCTACTCGACTGTATTAAAGATATCTTACCTTTCATTATGATCAGTCTTTAATTTCCCGGCCACCATCTAAAGGACTGGCTTTCTTTTAGAATTATCAGGTCGTTCATTATTCAACTGTCATTGAGGCAGCAATCACAGTCGCCTTATACAAACTGTAAAATCTTAGTTGATTGCTGATGACTTGGTTGGTCGGGTTGTTGTTTTTCCCGCTGACATAGACCTAGCCATACAATTGGGTCTTCTAAGTGCCTCCTGCTCGTTGCCATTTGCAGGGTTGGGGGACAGAAGATACGTCGTTTCTTGAGCTTTTATTTCCGAAGGATTTCTTTGAGGACTGCCCTTCCTCTTTGGACCCATGTAAGTCAATCGACTCTGAGTTTATTTGAATTAACTTCACATCGATTTGCGTATCGGCCGAGTGAGCACTATTTGATGTGTCTCGATTACGCTTTCCAATACTTCCATGGAATGAACCAAAGGAGGTATATAATTGCTTCTGAATATGGACATCGCCTTTCGAAATGGTGGATAAAGACGAATGGTCATTAGAAACACCCAACTTAATGAAATCCTAACTACAGGGTTTATAGTCACCAGAGATGAGACAAACAGTAGCTCTACAGATGACATGATGTTCATTCACTGCCCCATTTTCAATACATTCTGTTTTTATTTCTTAGAATGAACTTCAAATTTGTCAACCTTAACATCTTTCTTAGTCATACATCGAACTGTTAACCTCTTCGCAAAATTCTTGTAAGTCTTCTGAATTTGAACGTAATCCAACCGTCTTATCGCATGCCAAATCACTACTCGTTTATGATAAATAGTAGTCTAATTGGTGTGCTAACTAAGAATCTTCTGAACAGTGTATTTTAAGACGGGTAGAACTAGATAAGCGCAAATGAACGCAAAGTATTTGAAATTCATACTGAAACCAGATAATTTGCAACGTAAGCATCACTTACTAAAGGCACCAATTAATTTTAGCTTTTGACTTTAGTCGGCCAACCAGGTACATATATGCATCGGTCCAAGTTGCTACACCTCATTAGCACAAGATAAGCGCCAAATTCATACAAGTAGTCGCTTCAATGGTAGTAATGTATAAAAGAAAGATTGTGTACAAGGAGGACGAATTAGTTGGTAGAAAGAACGATATAAAATAATATGAATCTCACAGTTTAAGGAAAGACAGAGTGTATTCATCTACGCCATCGTGATCGACTTTGAGCCATGTCACATAGAGTCTCCAACCATTGGTTAAGATAGTCGCGCAGACCCCAACCAAGTAGCCTGTATCTACTAACATGGCTCAGACCAGAAGTCGGTGACTTCAAGCACTGATGCCACATTTTGGTTTGGCCGCCCCTAACTTTCTCCCAACCGTCTCCAACACCAGTCAGCATAGCGCGTCGTGGTAATCGGTGTTCAGGCTGAATCGATTGGCTCATCACGGTTGACAAGCCCGACCACCACCACGACGGTCGGGAGCAGCAGCGGCCAGGCTCGTGACTTACTGTAAGATGATTCATGTATTGTCCTATATCTCACATTTACCCAGTGCTGATGATCGGAGAAGATTTTCTTTCAATGTTCAGGACTTGAAGTGACACTGTTAACACTTGAAGTTTCTTTTCTCTTCTAGAGTGAATAACCGGACTGCTCAGTAGAGACTCTGAAGGTATTTGTCAAGAGAAGTGAAAATATGAAAATATCCTTGCAGCCTAATAAGAGATATCAGTTGATAGATACTTCACGATTCTTAATATAATGACGGTGGTCATGAATTACCGGTGTTCATATGTAAAGGTGATGGTTTGAAGATTCAAAATGAATTGGAGAAATTATCTGAATGGTCTCAAACTAGGCAGTTGCCGAGAAATACTTCCAAGAGTATTGTAATACAGATACACACACGATGAATAACATTAAGCTACCTGTTGTCCAGACACACAACGATTTAGGAGTCATCTTTAGCTAGGACTTAAAAACTACTGCACATTACCATACAACAGCCGACAAAGGTTTTAGAATTTTATGGTCAATACGTAAGGCCTTTAACCATGTCGACGGTAGAACTTTTTAAACTTTCTATACAGTATTCACGTGTCCTAAACTTGAGTATTGCATACAAGCAGCTAGCCCCTGTGCAAAAAGAACCAATGAACTGTTGGAAAAGGTTCAGAGAACCGTAACCAAGCAAATTCACGGAATAGCGAAGCTCCCGTATGATGTTTGACTGGCTAAACTAAACCTATTCCCGTTGTCATATCGAGGAATCAGAGATGACTTCATTACTGTTTTCAAATTGCTTAGTGATAAATTCGCATTCATTTTTCTTTTCTTCCAAAACAAAGAATATACGAGGACACTCCAAAAGAGTTCACAGGCTCAGGACAAATTACTTGTCAGCTGACTATCGACTTTCCCATCAAATCATCAACGAGTGGAATTCATTACCTCAACACATGATTGAAGCTCTATCTGTCGACCCTTTCAAAAGACAGTTGGATCAACTGAGAGATCATCATTGCCAGGACTAACACAGGCCACATGGCCTCTTGTCCCTTCCAAACGGAAACTGAAATACTTAATTTCTCGTATAAACTTTTCAAAAAGTTTTACTTGTCACATGTTTGCTTACTTTGGTTAAATTTAAAACGTGGGTTATTTTCAAGTTGAAAGACGTTTTATACATCAAAACATGAATAAAAATAAGATGTTTATTTTTGCTCAACGGGTACTTTTAATTGACCTTCAGACTGAAAATCAGAAGACGCACAAATCCGAATTCGGTAGGGAGTTGCGTGTTTTTGGTCCTTACTGCGTATATCTCCAAACATGGTTCGTGAAATTTTTTCTTATTATCATCAATTAGTCTTCAGGCATTAAACCCTCGGCAAAATGTGAGGCCACGTATAAAGAGATGAAAATGAACCACTGTTACCGCTATGTCTTGTTTCAAATTATTGATAATGAAATAAGTGTAATCAAAATTGCCCCCAGAGGTTGTTTTCAATTTAATTTAATTTATCCGCTTAGATGAAACTATGTCACAATTTAAAGATGAAGTTTCAAAGTACCAAAACAAGGGTTGTTATGGTGTAGTAGACTACGAATGTGAAGGTGGTAAAGGGGCGAACTTGATATACTTCTCATTGTATGAAGTCATTTATGTCTCCTAATTCAATATTTTAGAGTGTCCGATTCTGCACCCCCCACAGCAAGGATGTTATATGCGACAACGCGAAAGTCGCTGTCTTCGTGTTTGGACGGGTTAAAAGCTGATATTGAAGCTCACGACATCAATGAACTTATGGAGAAATTAGAAACCAGCGCGGCTGCGGATAAAAACCACTCTAAACATTAGCAATGTTATAAGACCATATTTTAAGTCTGATACAATGCTGTAAAGTAAAAAAGATTTTAATGTGTATACTGCTTGCTGACTTCACAAATCGTCCTAAAATACAAGTCGGTTTTTTCTATGATATTTACCTTATTAATTGAGTAATCTATGAGTGGAAATGTAAGTTTCTATATTCTCACCGTGATTTTTTCGTTTTCTTGGTTATTTTGTCTCTCTGACATTCCCCAAATGACTAACTTGGTTGACCCGCCAGTATTGATAGCATGTTGTATTTTGAGATAAGTTTTTTGTTATGTTTAGAACTAAGTTTGTGGGTCCATGTTTTCTTGACGATTAAGTAACCATCTGATTATTTTCAGTACATTTCACTTTGACACATGGACCTGAATGCCTGTCCGTCTAATTGATTCTTAGTTTTGGGATAGCTGTCATTAAAAATGACTTCTGAGATCGGAAGCATTAAATCTTTAGTTCAAATGTAATTTGTAATTACTCTGGTTCTCGAAGTGGTAATTTCAGTCGTTGGTGTTCTTCGCGGAATCCGATCCTCTATCTTTATTTCTTTGTCCACATGTCATTTCATTTGCTGTGATTTTGGTTTCGAAAGTACAGCTTTTTCGATAATTAAAGTTTCCTATATTTTAATTTCAAGTTGGCATCTTATTACCAATTGTTATCTTTGCCTTTCCAAGAATCCCGCAACAAATTGAACGCAACACTAAAGAAATCTAAACGTAATTGTTTGTATATCTGGTCAAGAATACTCTCCACTTCAGACATGGGTTTCATGAAAAAAAGATTGACGTTCAATGAAGCTTCACTAAAGATGACACCTGGATCGACATCAGGCTAACTTCTCACTAGACCAGAAACAAGCTAATAGGATAAGGTCTATGTTACCGTAAATACACACCGGTTAACATTTGTAGGTTCTGCAGAGACGGGTCCGTCTGTTTCGGAATGCATTTTCTGTTCCATGATATTGTAAGATGACACTGGTGTTTTTTGATGACGATCATGTTGGTCGCTGAAAAATCAATCAGCTGTCCATTATAACCTAAGTAAGATCCTACTTAAGTGGATAGTTTGGCTATGGAGCTTCCATGGTTTTTAAAAACATCAGCACAACCCTACCTGAGGTTTGTGCTGTTGATGTTCGGAAGAACAATGAAAGCTGCACGACCGAACCACCCAGCTCGGAAAACAAGTATTTAAGTAAACAATCTGGACTGAAGATTAAGATTACTTGAAGGGCTCCAATTATAGACCTGCCACGTGATCTAGTTTGATGATTTCCACAATGTATGTCCTACCCTCCTTCAGAGTCATTCCCTAATTTCTTATTCAGCTGGAAGCTGATTTGTTCTTTTCTACAGTAGGCTGTTGCTGATGATATCCCCCCAACAGATATTGCGTATCTTGCACAGACAACTGTAGTGTACTGCCTCTGGAGTCCTCACACTTACTGAGATCTTTCAGTATTTTGATTAGTTATCCTTTCCAGTCCGTCGGCACTTGTTCTTCCTCCCAAATCTTTCTGAATAGAAAGTGAAGCATACTTGCAGTTACTTCTATGTCTGACTTCAGTGTTTCGGCTGGTATACTGTCAGGTCCATCTGCTCTCCCACTATTGTCTGATGGACGTGCTAATTTTTTCGATTGTTGGTGAAATGATATCTATTAGATGGTTTGTGTATGCTGCTTCGATGTCCGATGGATTCACTTGGGCTAGCCTATTCAAGAGTTCTTCAAAGTGCTTCACCCACCTATTCTTCTGTTCTTGAATCTCAGTGAATGACTTGTCTTCTTTGTCTTTGACCGGTTTCTCTGGTTTACCATATTCCTCTGTTAGTTTCTTCGTTGTGTCGTATAGTTGTTTGATATTTTCTTACCTTGCGGCTTTTTAAGCTACCGCTGCTAGGTGTTCGACCTATTTCTACTTGTCAGCTCTAGTTCCCCTCAATTGTCTGTTTTCTATGCATTCAGTTTATGCCTCAACTATCTCCGCTTTTGTTCGTCTATTGCTGGTTGCTGTCTTTTTGTTCTTCCTTCCTTGAATCCTGCTCAGAGTTTCGATAGATATTCATTCCTTCTTATGATGCTCCCTGCGACCCAGAACATCCCGTTACTTTGAAGTTAGTGCTTCTTTTGTCCCTTTCCAGTTGTTCTGCATAGTAGTAGATCATGCAAAGCTTGGAAACTGATACTGAGAGCTATCGTGAATTCGTTGATTTAGTCAGTATCTGGAATAAAGGCTGTATTAAACCCTTACAATGTTGTTCCTCCAGTTTCCTAGCATTTCTTCAGTTTCATTTTGGAAACCACCAGATGGTATCTTAGGGGATGTCAGTTCCTTCTTTTGTTTTCACGTCTTCCATGGATCTGGATTTTTTACTGATATAAATATGATCGATCTTGTTCTCTGTAGTGTGATCCGGTGAGATTCATGTAGCTTTGTGTATGCGTTCTTGGGGTAATGCAGCGCCACATTTTGTTGAGTGTACATGAATCTGCAAATCTCTCGCTATTGCCGCTCCTTTCTCCCAGTCCATGTCGTTCTATGATATCCTCATACTCGGTGTTGTACATTCCGACTGACGCTAGAAAATTTTTAAAACTGATCGGGTAAACAGGTATTAAGAAGACAGGGGATCGTGAGACTGTCTCTGAATCAGACAGAACTATTATTCACTCAGTCCAGCAGATTAGACCAATGAGCAGAATACTTTAAGAAGCAGCTCAACTGGCCTCCAGTCACCCATTATCTTTAAAAAGCCAGAATGGAAAATTAACGCTACACACCCAACTCTTAGTGGGGTTCAAAAACTATAGATGATCTAAAGCTCGAGGACAGCAGGCCCTGATGGACTAACACCGGTGATCTTTAAGAACGGTTCAGTTTTAGCTGTTTGAGTGACTGAGATACTAAAAAAGTATTAGAGAATTGGACGTAATTCCATCTGACTGTTCTAGATAACCGATCATTCCAGTGAGAGTATATATCGTCTGGCAACAACTACAGAGGGATCAGTTTAACTGATTTTACCTAGATTATTAATGTTAAGAATCATCTGACGCTTAAGTAGGACCCGCGAAGAGCAAATCCTTCAAAATCAGGGTAGCTTTACATTCGTGCTTGAATGTATTGACCAAACATTCACACTTCATCAGTTTTAGAAGGGAGATATACCGAAAACAAACTGTAATTGTATTTCTTAACGTTAAGGCACTACCTTACTATGTTAACCAAAAGGGTTCACCATTTAAAGGCAGACAAAGACGTACGTAAACCTTGTAAGACTCTGCTCGGACACTGTTTCTCAGATCAGAACTTCCAGACTATCAACTCTAAACTTCCTCGTTTGACTTCCTCCTCAAGTGTCACCATTGTCAACGAATCTATTGCGCGAAATACTGTCCCAAATCTGCTGGAACCTCGCTCAAAACTACACATTGGAGCCTTCAACGTACGTACCCTATGTCAAATTGGCTAGCAGGTCTCCTTGGCTAAGACCCTAGGATCTCGTACCATTGGTGTATGTTGTTTCTCCGAAACACGCATACAGGATCCTAGCGTGGTAATTCGCTCGAACTCACTCAGCGAAAACAGGGAGCCAACGAGATACACCCTCCGTGTATCTGGCGACCTGACGGCAAGTTCTCGTAGATTGGTGGGAGTATGCGTAGCACTAAGTATGAGGGCAGAAAAACACTTCTATAATGGATCCCTGTTAACAGTCACCTATATACCGTTCGGCTAAATGGCTCCGTAAGAACTCTGAAGGATAGGGACACATATCATTGCCTTCTCATCATTTCTGTCTACGCTCCCACTGACTGCAGCCCCGATGAAGTGAAGAATGAATTTTAAAGAAAGCTTTCTGAACTTCATAAAGCTAAACGCTCAGACATAGTGCTCGTAGCAGGTGACTTTAATGCCCAGGTCGTTAGCTTAAGCCAAACAGAAAGACATTTAGGTATGTATTTTGGTATCCCGACTTAGCGAACAGATAAAAGTGACCGTCTACTGCAACTGTGCTCAGACAATTGTTTATTCTTGGCGAGCACTGATTTTAAGCATTGGGAGAGACATCGTCTAACACCCCAATCCCTTGCATCGAACCAACAGTGAAGTCAAATAGACCATATTGCCATCAGTCATCTTTGAAGAGGCTTGATAGAAACCTGTCGCTCGTTCTGGAATACATGTTTAGATTCTGATCATACGAGTGCACATTCGCTTGAGCCTCGTCGGACACAGAAAGACCACATTAAGAAGACCCATTAGAGTCGAACTCAGTGTCGAGAAAATCAGAGGTAAATTCTAGGGACAAATGAAGTCACACTTAGGTAATTTTGAAAACGAGGCTGACCCAGATATTACTTGGAAAGATATACGAACAGCTGTGGAAACAGCAGCGACATCTATTAGTGATCTGAACCAAAGGATCACGAAAAACTAGTGGATTTCTACCAAGTTTATTGCACTGATAGATTCTCGTAAACTCATGCCATCTGGCTCCGAACATGATAAGGGGGGGAATCAAATCTAAGCTAACCAAAAGTCTGAGGAACGATCAGGAGCAGTGATGAGCAACAAAAGGGCAGCGGTTATAGGTAACACCAAACAGCTTTTCAGACTAAAAGAAACTGGAATTAAGAAGCCAAGTGTGAGACGATCTCGGAAAAAGACGACTTTTGTCTGTTCTCAGCCCAGACTTTAAGAACGATGGGCGGAACACTTTAGGGAGCAGTTCAGGCGGCTTTCAGCTACTCTACGGATACCAAACATTTTCAAACGTCCTGAATGGAACATTGAAGTAGGTCCCCCAACTCTAGCTGAAGTTGAAAAGGCTATAGCTAATCTGAGACGAGGTAGAGCAGCTGGTCCTGATGGATTGGCTCCAGAGATCTTTAAATATGGTGGTCTAATTTTAGCGATCAGGTTGACTAGTATTTTAGCTAAAATCTGGGAGTTGGACGTAATCCCAGAGTCGTGAACTGCAAACACGAAAAAATCAGTCTGGCTTCAGACCTGGTCGTGGCTGTATCAACCATATATTCACTATTCGTCAGGTTTTAGAACACAGGCATGATTATTGGCGTCCGACAATGATAGTTTTTCTTGACTTAAAAGCAGCATTTGACTCTAGACTGAGAGGCTCCGTCATTGAAGGGTGTACCTCAAAAGTACATAAACCTCGTGAAGGCTCTTTACTCAAACACTACTAATCGAGCGAGAGCTTATGGCGAACTGTCATCTGATTTTACAACCTCAAGTGGTGTCCGATAAGACTGTCCACTATTTCCATTTTTGTTCAATTTCATTATATACCTACTGCTGAAAATAACGCTTTCGTCGACCGAATTTTCAGGGATTAATCTCCTACCAGGAGGTCCACTTATCAACTTAGAATACGCAGATGACATAGTCCTGTTTGTTGAAGAAGCTGACAAAATATAGAGTGTTTTGGTAGCGCTGAGCAACAATGCCAGGATGTTTGGGATGCGTTTCTCTCCCTTAAAATGCAAATTGTTGCTTTAAGACTGGCTTGGGTCAACGCCTGGACGAATGATAGTGATGAATTGTTTGAGCGCGCTGGCCACTACTTTTATCTTTGAAGTCTCATTAAACCTGGCAGACTGGTGTCTGACGAAATCCCAACACAAATTCCGAAGACCTTGTCGGGGTTTACCAAGTTCCATCACTTAAGGTACAGGTAAGATGTCCATCTGCCATCCAAAAGAGATGATACTTCACAGTAGTCTTCTTTGCTGTACTTCATGGTTGTAAAACGTGGTCTTTAAAAGCAGAAGGCATGTGTATGCTGCAGGTTTTTGATCTTAATTATCTTTGAAGCATGGGTGACGTTTCGTGGAAAGACCTACTGAGTAATGTTAATCTTAGTCATTGGGTACTTGGCAAAGGTGTCAAACCGGTCGATTAGTTTAGTAATATTCATCGACTAAGGCGGTTATATATTTGTAACTACCACTTACCTAGACGAGCAATGTTTGCTGGTGTGGGGGGAGGTTGAAAGAACACTAGGGGCACCTAAACCAAGAAACACTATCAGTCAAAGAATTCGTTTACTGTTAGTTCGAGTCATGCAGATTTTTTGGTTTCAGTCTATCTGATAACCACGATCAATGGTTAGATACTCTGGGCGATATGGCTTAGAATCATTCACACTAATTCATATTCATTCACTTTTTATCTTCCTGTCGATATTAGATTCCAATAGTTCTTCATATACACCTTCCCGTTGTCTCTTTTAATTATATTCCCAACCCTTTACTTTTCTCATTATCGCTTCTAATGCATTATTCCGATCACTTGCTATGCATCGTTGATGGTATGATTTTCAAACACAAAACTTTAAACCTATAGAAATGATAATACCTATCCAAAATAAGGAAATAAATACTTAAACTAAAATGTTTTGACATTACCAAGATGTTTCCAGTCAATTAGACGGAAGAAAATTCTCAAAAGCATCTAGATAATGTGAGTTGGTTGTGTTTGTGAAGCAGTTCTTTATTCAAATTGTCATAATTTGGTTGAGGAAAGGCAGCGGCAATAGGTAACAGCAGACAGCTATTCAGACTTATTAAAGAAACCGGCATTAGGAACCCAACTATTAGCGAAACTATCTCAGACAAAGATGGGCATATCATTCATTCTCAATCCAGGAGATTGGATCGATGGGCAGAACACTTTAGGGATCAGTTTAACTGGCCTTCAGCCACACTTCAGTTACCCACGATCCCCAGTCATCCTGAATGGCAAATTGAGGTAAGTCCTCCAACTCTCTACGAGGTTGAAAAAGCTATAGGAAATCTGAAGCGAGGGAGAGCCGCAGGCCCTGACAGGTTTACCCCTGAGATTTTTAAGGATGGTGGTCCAGTACTAGCAACGAGACTGACTGAGGTCTTAGGTAGAATCTGGGGACTGGACGTAATTCCATCTGACTGGTCCCAATCACTGATTGTGCCAGTCTATAAGAAAGGACAAAAGTCCTCCTGTGACAATCACAGAGGGATCAGTTTGACTAATATAGTGTCTAAAATATTAGCTTCAATAATACTTGGACGCCTAACCAAAGCTCGTGAAGAGCAGACTAGAGAAGACCAAGCTGTTTTTCAACCTGGACGTAGTTGAATAAACCAGATATTCACTCTACATCAGGTCCTAGAACATAGACACACATTCAGACATCCCACAATAGTAGTATTTCTCGACCTTAAGGCAGCATTTGACTCCGTTGATCGTGAGGTTCTATGGTAGTGTTTGCCACTGAAAGGAGTACCAAAGAAGTACTTTAACCTCATAAAAGCTCTCTACTCGAACACAGCTGGTCGAGTTAGAGCCTATGGCGAACTGTCATCAGAATTGGTTACCTCAAGTGGTGTTCGTCAGGGCTGTCCACTCTCGCCATTCTTGTTTAACTTTGTCGTTAACATGCTTTTAGAGATAACACTTTCATCATTTAAATCTCCAGGAGTTGAACTTTTACCGGGAGGCTCACTTATTGACTTAGAATACGCCGATGACATAGTTTTATTTCGCGACGACGCTGACAAAATGCAGTCTTCTGACCACTATAAGCAACAATGCAGGCATGTTCGGGATGCGATTCTCTCCCTCGAAGTGCAAAATGTTACTTCAGGATTGGGTTGCATCGACACCTGAACTAATGATAGGGAGTGAAGTAGTTGAGCGTGTTGACAGCTTCACTTATCTTGGGAGTCTCACCAGCCCTTGTGGTCTGGTGTGTGACGAAGTCTCAGCACGGATACAGAAGGCTCGTCTAGCTTTCGCCAACTTGCGTCATTTATGGCGTAGGAGAGATATCCGTCTAGCAACAAAAGGACGGGTTTACTGTGCAGCAGTTCGTTCCGTCCTACTTTACGGCAGTGAAACATGGCCGATAAGAGTAGAGGATATTCGTAGGCTACTAGTGTTCGATCATAGGTGTCTTCGACGCATTGCTCGTATATCCTGGGACCACCGGGTAAGTAATGCAGTTGTTAGGAAACGGGTACTAGGTAAGGATGGCAAATCGATTGATGAAGTAGTGAAACTTCATCAGTTGAGATGGCTGGGACGTGTTACGTATCCCCAACCACCGACTGCCCTGACGTACGATGTTCTATGGTGTAGGAGTAGGTTGAAAGAAAGCTAGGGGCGGCCAGACCAAATCCATGAAGTCACTGACAATTGGACTAAGCCATGTTGGTAGGTGTAGACTACCTGGTTGGGATTCGCGAGATGATAGCAACCGATGGTTAGAGACCTTGAATGACATGGCTCAAAATCGTTTGCAATGGCGAAGGTGCATCCACTCTTTGTGTTCTACCAAATTCTAATCTTCTGAATTCTTCATGTCCGTATCCTTTTTCTCTTTCCAAATTTATTTCACCGTATTATACTCCTTCAATAACATCTTCAAACCCTTATCTTTCACATAGTACTTATACTCTTACTACCTCTACCAATATGGGATTTGAATCGACAACTTCATTTCTGTGCTAATGTGGTATGGCAACTCGAACTGATGTACGTACGTACGAAGTTCTACGTTGTAACTGACTGACTGAATTTGGTTGAGGATTGTAAAAACCCCAATGCAATCAAACTTAATCAGGTGTTTCTATTGGGTAACCACTCTTGAACCTCTAATATAAATGACCAAAGCAGTAGAACAACATAAAAACTAACAAATGATAGAAGCGGTTTCTTATACCATTCTTCATTTTGGAATCATGGTACCCATCTGCACCGATGTTCTGGGATTTTTCCAATTACCATATCTTCCAACCTAGTTTCCCAATGATTGTTTTCTCTTGCTTGTAAAAATATCACATAAATTCACTGACTAGGACGTCCTTAGTAGGAGTCATAAATGGTCAGCCGTATAAGGGTACCAGGTTTCTGCTCATCACTCTTGCGTCCTGGGATCTGGTGCAACCCAGTAATCAAGCGGAAGTTTCCGTACTCAACTTGGAACTACATCTTTTGCATGTGAATATGTCATGGCATTCGAACAGTTTATGCCACGTCACCCTGGCATGTGGGTTATTTTTCTTGTTCCAGTACCTATTGGTTAATCTAGTTGAGACCAGTGGATAAAAAGTCAGTCCTCATAATGATAATTATAGTTAGCGTAGCCTCACTACTTACGTAGTTTGGTCAACATTATTTTCAGTTTGTTTCTCACATTATAAATTTGCTAACCGGAATTAGTTTAACTCATACCACGTAAAGTCCAACTCCAACTAAATTACTCTTCATGATTTTCTCATTACATTTGATCGCCACTTTTCTGCATGGATGTGATGGAATTAACTAATAACTAAATGAATATTCTAGTAAATAAAAGTCTACGTAAACGACAATGCATTATTCATTATTGATTCATTGTTAAGGTCATCCAAGTGACCGATGAGGACACATCTGAATAAATTACATCTAGGTTATACTGTCTACCGGATTTTCTGAACTTAGAGATTGAACTTACGGACTCTAACTGAATACTCCTGAAATAAGGTGCTCGATTTAGTATCTTGAGTTCGATTTCACATTACTTTTAGGCTGTTTATCTGAGAAGTTTCAGGCTAGGGAAAATCAGTTGTGTAGTGCTTGTTTTTCTGCTTTGCTTCACCTGATTTCATGTGGTGAAATTCTGAATGCGATTAGTGTGTTTAGTTTGTTTAGATATTTCGTTAAGTATTTCATTCTAACGTTCAGTTTTGGAATCTAAACTAAGCTAAGGGAATACAATAAAGTATTACTGTTTGTCATTTCGTTCACTCTGATGATCTGGGACAACCCTTCATCCATCGTCTGAGGTGCATAACTGTTATGAATCGATCGAAGTTAGACAGTAATTCCGTTGGATCCCGGCTCAGTGGTTTACAGGTTAAGCGTTCACGTGCGAGACCTAAGATCCTGTGTTCAAATCCCGCGAGCGGGATCGTGGGTGCGCACTGCCGAGGAGTCCCATACTAGGACGAGACGGCCGTCCAGTGCTTCCAGGTTTTCAATAGTGATCTAACGTAGATTGACTCGTGAATTCAACTCTGAAAATTATCACTGTGTTTATTTGGACTTTCATCCAGTTGACCTTTATTAATTTTCATAAAGAACGCCTTGACAGGTATATGTGTAACTAAATTGTTCAAAATGTATGACGCAAATACATAACATTTTTCAGACCAACTTCATCTCATTTTTTTTATCAACTGTTTTCAGTTTGTTCATTTCCGAAACTGTGAACAAGCTATGAGTGAATAGTTGAGGAGTTTGGAACATAAATTTTGCGTTCGCCGAAATTTATTGGTTACTTTTGATAACTAGATCAAATGCAGCTGCGAGTTAAGTTTCTGACTTCTCACTTGCTATTCGAAAAATGTTACATATTCCCGAAAAAGGCAACTTGGACCGGTGCAGATGTGTGCCTGGTCCTACGTTGTAGCTGACTGACTGACTTAAAATATATCCATATCATTATAAGCTGGAAAGATTCAAGCAACTAATGCAAAAATGAATATTCATATCAGTAAATATTTGATAGATTTGTACAACATGCTATCTGGTAAAATGACAAGTATGCTTAATAAAATGGTCGCTTTATCTTACCACTCTATCGAATTTCCCATACCTTTAAACTATTCTAAATAGGTTGTATATGGTGCATAAATTTATCTATTCTTAATAAAATTTAATTTACTCCCCAAAGAAATCATCATGATATTGTCTTCAAATACATATTCTATACTCTCTTTTGTAAATACAACCAATTCAAATAGCTGTTAGTATTTAGCCCTAGCTAGGCAAATCAAAATAAAAAAACCCATGAGTTAACCCAATACAACTACTCTTCAGCCGAGCTTTTATTATACACTCAACAAGCTAACCTAGACATTTTTTTGGCTAGTTCAGGTCAAATTTTCGGGATGTAATACATTTCTCAATTATAATAACTAGTCGATCACAAAAGACTTGATTCAAATAAAATATAGTTCACGTTTCTTGTAAAAAGATCTAGTCTGTGGAACTAGCGAAGTTAAAAGTGAAGCTACATAGTCTCGTACTACAGGTTTCCAGCTTAGCGTCTCTGTCACTTGGTTCATTAAGACATGTGAGTTTCGTATTTATATGATATCGCTAATCTGAGATAAGGCATCTGCTCACTACTGCTTAGTGATAAACAGATCTCTAGTCGATCTCGATTTGCAATGAAATTTATAGTCATTTGATTGAAATCTACTTGTTAGATAAAAATTAAACAAAATTGCCCCGACCTATTGAAAGGATTGGTATACTCTATATCAAAAATGTCCGTTAATGCATCTATTGCGTATCGGTGTGTAATAAAAGTAAATATCAATTGCGATTACTGTTACAACTAATATACCAACTGGTTTAGGCATCGACTGGTGTCAGTACGAAAAAAGACTAACAACACCCTTTTGTGGCCTCAAATTACATAGACAAATACAAATAGTTTCTCTGTTCCTATTATATGGAATATCTTTAGTGCTATTGTGCAGCTTCCAGATGAAATCACTTTTAAAGGGGCCTCTTTGCTAAACCTCTCTCTGTGAAAATGTGTCTTCATGCATGTCTCTTCTCATCACAAAGAGATGAAGATCAGCCCTGGAAAAGTGAGTTTTCCAGAAAAATTCGAGTCATCTTTATTTTCAAGTTCACTTTTGAATAACTCATTTCAAGAAGCAAAAAGTTACATAGAATAGTCACACAAATATCATTAAGGGAAAATTGCTACAACCGATCAAATCACATTAATAATTCGTTCAACTCGAGTTCCTCAAATTAATTTTCAAAACAAACACCATAATCGACCAGATTTCTCAAGTACTATCACAACTGGACTTCAAGATAGCGAGTGTATATTCATTGAACTCCAAATGTGTGGTATTTCTCAAATTCAAGAAGTTTTTCAATCTTCAACATGGGACATCAGCTACACTACGTAAACTAATCTATTTATCAATCAATAAGTTACCCACCTTCACAATATATATCCCCTCCCAGATTTATCCGGTATTGTCATCATGCTCATACAGATATTTTTCATTGATTATTTCATTTTCAAGCAATCAACGAAAGTCCCTAAATAAAAATGATAGTTATGCCTTGATACTTCATTTATTTAACACGAACAAAAGTCATTTTAGGAAATAGAGAAATTTCATATGGTCTGCCATCATTATAGCTTGTATTCGATTCATTTGTGTGGATAATCAATATCATTTAAATGCACAGCTTTATGCTCATCAACGATAGAACTGCATATAAAGCTCTCTTGATAATATGAATTTCAGAAAGTCAGAATTCGCGAATTAAACTACCATTCAAAACAAAAACTAATTCCATCATGTTTAACCAATTAAATTGCATGTAAAGTAAGTTTTGTAACAAATTACATGATTTCTAGAACTGATAAAAAGTGCCCATGTGAGGAATAAAAACCATTTCATGTTTCTCGAAAACTAAGGTTGTTAATTTATTATCCAATTCACAGTGACGGCTAAGGTATGGGGAAAATACTCTCATCGTGGATAATTTCAGTCTATTTGTGAACTGTATAGTAATATGTTATTCCTCGAGTTATCAGATTATCAATATCAGATAGACTCAATATTTTTCAAATGATAGGAAGTGTTTTAATTTTATTTATAATACTAATACTGTAAAAAAACACTGATTAAGTGGTTCAGTGCTTGAATAAAATTTACTTTGCTCTCGTCGACGAGGGCTATCAATTAAGATTACTGAATTTCTACTTAATACAGATTCATGACTTAAATTTAATAATCCAAAGTGGATTCATTTGTTGAAAATTCACACTAAGAAGTACTGTCGTGTTTCTTTTAGATGATTCCTAACTGAACAATTTGTTCTGATCCAAAAACTTTCCTAAGAAAATATTTGTTAAAGTGATGGTTTCGTTTTCCAGCCTCTAAGAAATAAAACAATAAGTGAAGTATAAATGCTTAAAAATTTCATTATCTATTCATTCGATAACTATTTATTGGTACAAAGGGGCACCAGATATATATGCGCCACACAAATCTCATTTGATTTTTGTGAGGGCTGTGATACTGCCCAGGTGCCCAGACTGAAGCAGGTGGTTTTCTTAGGGGACCATAAAGATCCGATCCACAAGGCAGTGGAGCATCGTGAGGAGATGCAGTCCCATGGTAGCCGGTGACCAACGATTGATTTATACGCCATTTGTTCCTTCAGGATACTTGAGCCCATGTACACCATTGGTTTAGGATGAGGGTTTTCCAACTCCCCTAGGTGAACTTTCCGTGTCCACCAACCCGGTTAATGCGCCGGACATTCGCTTTTCGTCCTCTCAATTTCGTAAACAACACCCCCGCCACGAGAAAGTAGTGAGTAGGACTTCCCTGTCAGAGGCTATATACGCCTGGCCATGTGAGAGCATTTGGAGAGGGAGAGCGGACTCTCCCCACTCTCGACCGTACCAGGGCATTTTGGGGCAAAAACCTGGAAGTGCTGGACGGCCGTTTCATCCTGTTGTAGGAATCCTCAGTAGTGCGCATCCACGATCTCGCCTCGCGGCATTTGAACCCAGGACCTATCAGTCTCGCGCGCGAGCAGTTAACCAATAGACCACTGAGCCGATAACGATAACAATCGAATACGTAAGTATCTATAGAATGGTTTGTAAATAACTTTCTACAGAGGTTAATCCTAAGTTGTTCATGTTATTTTTATTCAAGTAATTTGTACTAGTCCTAATTTTGGTGTTAGTAGACTAAAAAATACAAAAAATATTGGTATTTTCAGTAAATGTAATTAGGTATATTAGAACAAACTGCTGAAATGATTTTAGAAAAAGACTTCCAAGTATTTGGAATACGGGTGTGCGTCAACTGCGAAAGTCTGGAATATTCCTCTAAAATGAACTGGTCCTAACAGGAACTCAATAAACCGGATAACGAATACGCAAAATATCAATAATTAACCACAAATCTATGAAAGAAAGGAGGACGTTAGGAGTACAGAACAAGCTTGATATCCAAGAAATCTATTGTAATAGAATGACCCTGTATATGTAAAAACTACCAATAACCATGGTACACAAAAAATTAACCAAGTGATAGTATTGCTAAATAATCACAACAGGAAAGGTTATTATAGAAGAATGAATTTGAAAACTGTTACTGCAGTTATCCTTATGAGAAGGAACTAACATTTACTAAAAAAAATTCGAGATAATCTCATCTTGATAAAAACATAAAACAGTAGTGATTACTACACAATTTACTTGTTACTATACAACGGTTTAGTAGTTTTTTGAGAAGCAGTATGCAACTACACAATACCCAATAAAGTAGAAAGAGTTGTTATTCCTCCTACTTTCGATTTTTTAACGTTGGATGACTAATTTAAATGTCTAATGAAAACGTAATGGCCAAAATCTAGTCAGAGCTATAAAGTAGGTAATATTACAACGGATCATCTGTAGTTGCTAACTAATCATTTCAACAGTGACAGTTAACCGAATATGTTAGTTGATATATGAGCAGCTAAACCAGGACGTTTTTTAGCGAGTTAGTTGTCTACGCAAAATACTTCGGGTTCGTTGGCCAGACACTATCATCAACAAGCTACTGTGGGAGAGAACAAGCCAGATTTCAGCGGATGAAAAAATCAGGAAGAAGCGCTGGAAGAGGATAGGACACACATTGAGGAAATCACCCAACTGCGTCACAAGGCAAACCCTTGCTTGGAATCCTGAAGGCCAAAGGAGAACAAGAACGCATTACGCCGAGAAATGGAGACAGACATGGGAATAATGAACAAAAGTTGGATAGAACTAGAAAGGAAGGCCCAGGACAGAGTGGGTTGGAGAATGCTCCATTGGGGATAACAGGCGTAAGTAAGTAAGTAAGTAAATCAGGACGTGGCATTAATCCATAAAGTCATCAACTAGTGGTTTGAGCAATATAAAAAGGTACGGAGTTCCTGGTTGGGGTCTCCATTATTAAAACGATCAGTTGTTGAAGACATCTGGTGACATGGCCATGGAAGGGATAGGAGTCCCGGTTATCATTTGATAAACGATTATACTGATTTTTCATGTTCTGTGTTTATCTGTCGTCCTTTACCTCCTTCCATTTATATTCTCCTTTGTACAATTTTTTATACATATCCGATTATGTAATTATGATAGTTTTTGGTGACTGTTATCCAAGTCTGGCCCGCTTTGTATGTTGAACTATTTATTAGAACTTTTGTTATTTTTATTATTCTCACCACCGCTAATAAACTTGCTTTCTTACCATCAGTTTACACTTTTTACTTATCACGTGCAGCTATGCAAACAATTTCAGTGTGGTGATTAACTCATAAATTACGTTGGTTGGTTTAAAATTTTCATACAAATATTCCTGTATATTAAAGTAAAGCCTGATGACAATCTAGTTAAAAACAATATTGTTTGATTCACATGTGATGTTCTCATTTTAACGATGGAGTTTTTTGACATTTTAACAATATAGTAAATTTCACTGAAACCACGAACTGATCTAAGTTAAACAACAACTGAAAACCTGAGAACACTAGACAGCTGTTTCGTCCTAGTATAGGACTAATCAACAGTGCACACCCAAGACTCTCAAATAGGAATCAGACCTACGACCTCCGATTTCACGCGCGAACGCTTAACCTCTGCACCACTGAGCAAGGACCCAATGCCATACAAGTCTAACTTCAATCCACGATATTGCGTGACTGTCTCCGATTGTTTTCGGTAGAAAACTTCTTCATACCTGAAACGGTCTAGCTCCAATGGTCACGGCTTCTCACTAAAACTCCGAAAGTTCCCTCTCGAAGCTAATCACTAGTAAGTACATGATAACAGTCAGTACGGGGTTGGGGAGACTGTTGAATTTCACTGAAATCACTAACCGACCTAATTTCTAGTGAGAGTAATATTATTTCTAAAAAAATCAATTAGAGAAACTAGATATCATTGATTTTTGATTTTAGAGCTTTTTTCCTTAGATTTGGTTCTCGAACGATTGGTTGTCTAATTAACGGACAGTTAAACAGTATCAAAACGTATGACTATGTGTTTTACCGCCAAGTTGTTCAAAAGTAATACGATAACTGTATTCAAGTTGTGGTTCCAGTAAATCTTAATATATTTTGCTAACTATTCAATATCGTGAATATCTAATGTCATATAACTTGTAGTTCATTAATTTAAACATAACGATTGTTATAACTCTACAATATTATTCGTAATTTATGTGTACGATACTATTCATGCATAATAAAAGTAAGCCCTTCTCAGTCCATTTATAGACTTTTGGCAAGCATTTCATTGACCTTGACATTTATACTCACAAGCGTTAGTGAGTACAGTATTGATCCAAAAATCAATTTATCTAATATATTCATATGTTTTGTGTGAGAAATAAATGATCACGTTTTGTTGCTCCATACCCTCACTAAATTGTCTTCGCTTAACATAAATGGTGAATTTCATTTCATTATCTAAATATACATAAACGATTGTCGGATTTAATATACTTCAACTATGTATATACACACATTCAGTTGATTAATAATGAGACAGTTTAAACCAGCAAAATAAATAGTACATTGTTATAGTTTTGTTTATTTATTTATAAATAGTCCATATATGGGTATATGTCAATTATCTATAGTCATATATAAATATGTACCTAATGAACACCATACAAGGCGTTTGATTTTTATTCACCCATCCAATCACCGAATAGCAATAATCTACGTCTCTCTTGATTAAGTAAATAATTTAAAACTAAAGTTAATAATAATGATATTTTAAAATGTTAACTAATTATTAAGGAAAATAAACATATACCAATAATTGAATTCATGAGTCAATCTAAGCTAGACCACCATTGAAAACCCGGAAGCACTGGTATCAGATGATTGAAAACAATGGACAGCGAACCTTAGACCTTAGTTGTGTCCTGTCTGCTACTCATCTAGAATTGTGTATCTGAAATTAGGAGCGAAGTGACCTCCCGTACGAAATTCGAACCCAATGTCATGGGTAGAGTAGTTTCCAGTAAGCTATTCTGACCGCTCCTCGAAGTTAATGAATGTTTGCAACGAATGTAAAATCTTACTATTACAATGAAAACGACAATCACATAGGACAAAAACTGGATTTTCTTTCTTGAACGATACTTTGATGGCGAAAACGAGACAATACGATTAATAAACTATCTTTATATTGCATATTCATGGATGACACATCCATCTTATGTTGACGGTGATACCGATTTCGAATAATCTTTAAAAGATTTAGCAGCTCTTAGTCGGAAATTTGAATCGTTTATAAGACATGAAAAAATGGTACTTATTAGTTTCCTGATGTCACAATAATAAAAAGAATTTATGTTAGTATCAATTGTACAGTTTTCTATATAAAATTTATATGTTAGCCAACATAATTCCATACCTTTATCCCTCCTCAGCACTAAAGTAATATTACCCGTATACTAAAGTCTCAAGGTTTCTTTAACAGTGTCCAACCCTGCTACTTAAAAAGACAACTAGATTCATTATAAGATCAGTATATTCTTGCTTGGTAAATACAGAGTACAGAAATAATAAAATCTCACTATTCACTACCACACACAGGGTTCTAGTAAAACTTCCCAAGTGTAAGTGAGACTCACTTCTACAGAAATCAAATTCGTCTAGATGAATTTAACAACAATATCTCTTAATCAGAATGTGACTTAGTATCACGTTACAAAGATATGGAGTGTGTAGCCTTCCATTAACCTGCTAGCTGACTTCAGACTTTTATAACTGAGTGACATTATCACTTCAATCTCATCAAAACTAATGTCATATTAATCCCTTCTTTATGATAGAAAACATTGAATTATCCTATGAGGTCATGGTACTTGTTTAACAATAGTTCACACAAGTAACTTGTCTTATCACCTAACTGCACTTTCGGTGATGGATCCGGTTGTAAAAGTGCTCAAATATAACAAATATGGTCGAAAATTTTTATTGTTAGAGCGTGAGGTACAAATATTGGAATGTACTGCTGA
The DNA here is from genome assembly GCF_000237925.1 of Schistosoma mansoni. Taxonomy (NCBI): domain Eukaryota; kingdom Metazoa; phylum Platyhelminthes; class Trematoda; order Strigeidida; family Schistosomatidae; genus Schistosoma; species Schistosoma mansoni. Next base: position 574,480 of record NW_017386054.1, read on the forward strand.
ATAAACTTTATTTCGGTTGACAAATAATGCAGCTTGTCATTCTCCTTTTTCAAACCTATGACTGAATTCAACTTTGAGATAAATCTCTTTAGACGTATAGCTAACTGAGTTCATAACTAATAAAGTCTCCTTTTTGGCATTTATCTCAATCTAGTCTTATTTGATAAACATGGTAATCTCAATGAGCAATGTTTTTAGAAAATGATATTTCAATCGTGAAAGTTTTGGTAGCTTTTGTTTCCGTCCTAACGAAATCATTCATAAATGATACTCGGCACCCAATTTTTGTCAAACTATTCTTTCTAATATTGACGAATATTCGTATACATAAAAAAGATATAACTACTAAGCAAATGTTTATAAGGTTTAGCAGTCTAAGAGAACAATGACAAAACTGAGATCCATGATTGAACTATCATGGTGATATTGTTTGAATAATAAATATCAAAACACCGGATATTTATTTTGTTTCTATGGTGCTTAGTTCGCTAACTCTACAATTAGTTTTACTCAGCTAAAAAGTAGTATTTTCCCGAACAGTTTGAGATTTAATCACCCACTTTAGCGAACTAGTGAACTGTTGAGTGAAAACACATTGAATGAATGATTCATAAGTGAAGATGACAATATGGTATTCATATATACCTATATACTACAATTAGCTTAATATAAATCCAACAGTAATGACTTACTCATTTCCACCTTATATTACTTATAACTACTAAAATAATCAATCAAACCCATAGATAATGTGAGATACGCTTTAATTTTGAGTAGTTGCCTAGAGCAGTATTTCATTGTTAATCGATGAAATAATAATTAGGCTTCTTATTTTCATTCGTACATAATTCTTTACATATTCCATCTTATCATTAATTTATTATTTCATTTTACCAACTGATTTGGTATGTAAGTTTAACATTTTCCAATGGCTAGAAGGGTAATGGAATTCGTTAATTTTTAGTAGAGATCTGTGACCTGTAAATTTAGACAAATAAAGAGTAAGATTTTTAGCATGAAGTTGTGGAGATTGTTGAGTTTCATTGAAATCATAAACCGATCGATACTAGACCACCACTGAAAACCTGGAAGCACTGGACGACAGTTTCATCTTAGTACGAGAATCTTCAGCAGTGCATATTCACGATCCTGCACTCAGAGTTTGAACCCAAGAACTCCAGTCTTTCTCATGAACGCTTAACCTTTAGATCACTGAGTCGGCATCCAACGATGTTAATATTTAACCTTATCATTCAACCACTTTTAGCTTACTTCATTGAAAAAAAGTAAATTGTTGACTTGACAATTTTTTTGATAGTTGACTGATGCTCTTGTCCCTAACTTACTAATTTATTGTACAATACAATAACAACCTATTTTTATGGCTTTTAACTGAAGCTTCAACCAATATTGTTCAATATATGAGATTCCTTCACCAGCTTTTCTCTAAACAAGTACAAGGTAGTATTATCTGCCAAAATATTGTTTAAGTAATGGCTGAGAGTACGTATTTTATCAAAAGAAAGTTCGCAGCAAAAACCGAATGCTTACGCTACCAATGTTCTTGTTATTTTTGTTTTTTATATTGTCGCTATAAACAAAGTAGACAAATGACTGATTTTTTTAAAATATATAAGCACTGTACTAGATATTATTAAGTAGTAAACCTCATTTTGTAAACAAAAAACCCCATTTTGTGAATGAGAACAACATATATAAGTGAACAATATTGTTTGCTATTACATCCTCACCAGTAGAAACGTGAATAAGAAGAGTTCTTCAGCTTGCCCGTACATGCATTTCTTGAGCTTTGTACCCATTAATTATAAGAGAAACCCAATTAGATGTCATTCAAATAGAGCTAGTAAGAAATGCTTAGAGGACACCATAAACAAGGAACTAGAGCTTTTTCATAATATGTTGATTGAAATAGGTTATCCACAAGGTTTTCTGAAGAAACTTTTTCATGTAATAAATAGGAAAATAGCGGCATCAACGGCTAGTAAGAAACCTCTCCTCCTGAAGCTTCAATTCAATGGAGATTTAGCTGGTGATGTGCTACAGGATAGACTGACTAGTGTAGTGATGAGAACGTTTAATGCAGCTAACATCTATCTATCGCTCTCGACCTGATCTATGGTGATTCCTCAGGTGAGGGATAGGTTATCTGTCTCTGTCACATCTATCGGTATCTACGAATTCATCTGCTCCTGTGAATAAGTTATATAGGGCACACAACCAGACAACTGAGCCAAAGAGTTAGTGAACACCTCTTTTCATGTTTAGGGAAGGGTACCATCAAAACAATACGCAACCCTGTTCTTTCACACTTGATCGATAGTGGTCATGAAGCAGATAGAAATAAGTCATTCAAAGTGATTTATCATATTCCTACTAGTTTTCCTTATAGGGTTCGCTCTCGTCTCTTACGCACAGCAGACACTATTGAAATTCATGCTAAGAATCCAAGTTTTTTATTCGTAAGAAATTTGTAACACCTTTATCTCCTCCTTGACCAAATTAGCCTTAATAAAAGACTTGATTTAATATTATTTTCTATACTCTTTGTTCGTTTATTTTTCTTCATCCCCTCCATTCTTTCTTCAAATATACACTTCATTGTCCAGTTTTCTGAACACTTCTTATTAAGTAACCTTACAGTTTTTATGGATGTTATTTCAGTATCTATATTTTCCAAGTCCTCGATCGATTTTCCATTACGAAACATGAATCCAGGCCTTTATTATTCTTATCACAACTAGTACACCTATCATCACACTATCAATTTGTACACTTTACTCATTGTGTTTATTCATGTAATTTATTCCACTGTTATAACTGACTAATAAACTGCCTTGATTGGTTCAATAATTTAGTACATGCATATAAATATTACTGTATATTAGAGTAAAGCTTGATGACAATCTAACTGAAAACAATATTGTCCGCTTGTAAATGTTGATCTAAATAAGGAAAACTACTGATTGTAGGTGTAAATCAGTTTTTTATACTGTTTCATATAGATTTCTGAGTATAAACCAATGGTTTGGAAGGTAAACGATTATTTTCATATTACAAACAGAAAAATGATTACGGGGCCCATTGAATCAAAATAAAAATGGACAAAACTGAAATCTGGTTGTATTATACCTTTCATTTCATTGCGTAATTATTAACTTATAAATAAGCTTACCTTCCAACTTAATAAGCTGCTAGTGTCAGATGGTGAACGGGTTGTGAATATTTTCGAATTTGTAGTTTTATATCACAGACTTTATTTAGTCAGGAAACTAATGAAAACCAGGAAACCTTGTTCACCTGTCTCGTCTTAAGACTCATTATCATCACCATGTGCATACTAGTAACTAACTTTAAGAAGTAATTCTCGGAGTTCTAATTAGAAGTAGTCAGGGGAGTTCATGTATATCAAAGGTAAAACAAACATCAGCAACTCCAGTGAATGAAGAATGCATAATATCGTGAACTGACGTAAGTTAGAAATGTAAACTATTGGATCGCAACCCCATAATCTGAAGATTAAGATTATGATAACAACTCAGTAACAATTATCTTCAAGAATGAATTTTAGGTTCAACTAATCAAAGCTAAAGATTAAGTACCGTTAATAACAGCATAAATAAAATGGTCTGGATCCAAATCTTCTTAAACAAGTCCAGGGCGAATAGTACGGGAAAGATAACTGATCATCCCACCAATTTCAAATGGCTTAAAAATAAGAGGTCATTTTATATTTCTATTGTATAGTTATTAAACACTTGAATTTTAGTATTAATATATTCTTCTGTTTGTCCACTTCTGTTTGACGCATAAACTATTGTTGTATATCTTACCGTCGCTTCCACTTATGAAATAGATATGGTTAGAAATTTACTCAATATTATTGTGCAACATTAGTCATACAACGAACTGTTGCACAATATAGATATTATCTGGTTTAGTGTTATCTCATCAGACTAAATGCCGAGGGGTAGATAAAAGGCTGTATCCTGGAAAATAAGCAATTAGATAATCTAGAACACAGGCCAAGGTTAGTTGTTGTCAGTCGAAGCGTTAACTAACCATAGCATGGGACGTCAGTCTATGAACAAAATACGCTTACTCATGTAACAGAATTATAGTCTGGATTAAGAGCGATGAATATTATCGAATAATGTCAACTAAGTTAAAATATAACAGGTACTCTTGGTCCTTGTATTATCATTACTACTGCTCACTTTTATCTGAATCTCGTTTAATTGTTAACGTTCACCACTAATTCAATACTTTACCGGTTATTGTGTTGTTGTTTTGTGTGTATAATATGTGAATTCATGAAATGGTAGTTACTAATGTCGTTGCATAAATATCAGTAGAGTGAGGTGAAAAGTTTATTGCAATAATTAACTGTATTTGTAAAATGAAGCCTTTAACTCAAAATGCTATCAATCAAATTGTTCGTTGTCTCCGATGAGTGTTCTACACAGAACAGAGGTAAAACGCTATCTGCCTTCAAGCAAAATACTCCAAATGATATGGCTACAGCGAAGATAAGCGACGTTATTAAGTGCTTGCAGTCTTTATGCATTTCCAAACATCCTGTGACCAGAATATAATTAATACTGGTTAAGAAGATTGAAGAAAGAGATAAAAAGTCGGAACCATCGAAGTATATTGGATATGTTTAAACCATTGAAATCAATCAAGATACGAAACACTATTACTTGTTCCTAATTATTCTAACCTATGTCCACAATGCTTAAACAACTTGATAAAAATCAGTTTCTCAAACCTAGTTCCCTTGATGATTTTAGACAAGAATAACAAAACTGGCGGAATAAAATAAATTCATTCTGCCCCACTGGTTTCCACAAGATAAAAAAACTTGTCAAGACGACTGATATAAATCATCGGGATTTTAAGTCGATAGGTCTAAGAAAGATTCCAATATGACAACTGAAGTCAGAATTAACAAACACCTAGAAGAAATTCTAATGAAGAAGCTGATTAGTGCTACAACTTATAATAAACTTAAGGCAAAAGGAACCTCCTCACCTTTCATGTGTGGTCTTCCTAAAATTCACAAAGCAAATATCCTTTTATGATCTGTAGTGTCAATGACAAATTCACCGCATCATAATCTGGATCAATGATCAGCGAAATTATTGGAATCAATTTGTAGAAAAAATTAAAAACCCATACATTAAAGGACATATTTCAACTCTAAAGAAATCGATCATATGGATATATGTTGTTCATTCATTATTTACAAACGTACCAATAGGAGAAACTAATATAGTACCCCAGTAATCTGAACTACTTACTTTCCCCCTAAAACTTGTTGAGAAAATTATTAATACCATGCAAAAAGGTTCAATTCAAAGTCAATGACCACTTATTACAGACAAAAACGTTGGAATTATTTAAACTTCAATCGTTCAGATTATTTTAAATATAATTTCGACACATAAAGTCTTATTTATTAGGGTTAAAAAATTGTGTTCAAGCTACATATATACAAGAAGAAATAGCATACATTTCAAACTGACTTTTGAAAATGGGTATCTGAAGAAATATATCATGAAGTACGGGAAAATAATTGAGAAAATTCTCAAGCAAACAACTTTTAATAAAAGCTTGTCTCCATCCATCTTGCATTCAAATATGAAGAGATTTCGGGTAGAAACAATGAGAGGATTAAAGAACAGTTAACAAGAAGCTTTCCTGCAGCCAAACTATTTTCAGTGTGTAACCAAAATCATAATGATAAGAAGAATAGAGATACAAATTGAATGAATAAACATAGTTAAGATAGACGTGCATTATATTTTGGGAAGTACTAATTCAGAGATTATGTGAATATAGTGGAATTAATATGTAAATGAAAGAATAATAAAAATAAAAAGGTTGGGGACAGGGTTGAAAAAAAGATCAAAATTAAAAAAGATTATTAGACAAATTTCCAATCACTATGACAGGGAAAGGCTAATCAGATCTCCTTTCTGTAAACATAGGTCAGGCTGAAAACGTTCAAGAGTGATGGCCTCTGCAAAATGGAGTAAGACTAGTGTTTTTGTCTGTTGATAATTTTAAATGAATTACTAACATTCGCTATGTATCGACAATCTAAAAGGCGTCTGCCAATTGCACTTCCAAAGACTTTACTCCCTTTCAGACGTAGGTTCCCAGGAACGTGTTCAAAAAACCTAGCACAGGTCCTTCTCTTTGTCCTTCGTGTACACTTGCTACCTGACTCCTTTCCTGTTATTGATTTCTACTCCGTACTCATTGAGTGTGACTGCTTGTAAGTGTGTTGAATAAAGTATTACGCAATATTAATCAGGGTCTCCTTTCTGGGTTGTGAATCCTAGGTCTGACATAAAGTGACTAGTCTCATTATTGTATTCGCGTATTATCACTGTATACCTCAGATAGAAAAAAAATTTTAAGCCTACGTTGCATCATTTACATATAAACATAACAGACTACATCACACCATAAGAATGAAAAATAACGACTATATATAAAAATCTTACTTACTTACGACTGTTACTCCCAATGGAGCATAGGTCGCCGACCAGGATTCTCCAACCCACTCTATCCTGGGCTTTCCTTTCTAGTTCTATCCAGCTTTTGTTCATTCTTCTCATGTCTGTCTCCATTTCTCAGCGTAATGTGTTCTTCTTCTCCTTTGGCCTTCAGGATTCCATATGAGGACTTGCCTTGGTTCTCACATCCTCCATCGTCCTCCCGAACTTTGTATTGATGCAGATATGGTCGATTTGGTTATGTGTTGTGTGATCCCGTGTAGTCCACGTAGCTTTGTGTATGTGTTTATGTGAGAATATGGTGCCGCCTACGACCAGTTTGTTGAAGGCACATAGGTTTGCAAATCTCTCACCATTTTCGTTCCTTTTTCCTAGTCAATGTCGTCCTATGACGTCTTCGTATCCAGTGTTATCCATTCCGACCTTGGCATTTAAGTCTCCCATCAGAATGGTCAAGTCCTTTGTTGGGTATTTCTCAACGACTGACTACAGCCCATCGTAGAATTGGTCTTTAACCTCTTCATTGTAATCGTTAGTAAGAGCATAGCACTGGATGACGTTCATTGTAATGCTTTCTCTCTTCGTTTTGAAGGGGGCTTTGATGATCCTTGGTCCATGAGATTCTCGTCCTATAAGTGCTTTTTGTGCTTGTTTGGATAGCATCAGTGCAACTCTTTGTGCATGTGGAGCATTTTCTTCTTCGTGGTCGGAGTATATCAGTAGCTCTCCTGAAGCTAGTCTTTGTTGTCGAACCCGCGTTCAATGTGTTTCACTGATTCCAAGCAACTACAGGTTGTATCTTTTCATCTCTGCAGCAATCTGGAAGACTCTTCCGGTCTCCCACATTGTACGAACGTTTCATGTACCTAGATAAATGGTTGCTCCGGTTGTTAGAAGGAGCATCAGCTTCGTGACTTCCGAAGGAGCTCGGCTTTCATCATGAGGCGTCATAACTCTTCTAAATGAAGACCTAACTCCCAGGGCAGAGTTCAAATGGTTTGGATAATTTTTTATGGTTAGCGTTTTTTTAGTGAGTTGGTTTTCTACGGGATGGGGTCGCTAACTCCATGACAAACCTTCCTCCTTTATTCGGGCTTGGGGCCGGCAGTAGCCCCAGAGGGGCTCCAGGCGGAGTTGTATATTAATCTAGCTACTTAATAATTATACGATAAGAATATATATGATGATAATCCATAAATTAGTCCTAGAAGTTACCGTTTCATGAGTCGCCTTTCTGATATAGCAATACTAACTGCTCTCAAGTCGAATGGTACACAAATTATAGGAAAAGTACAAGTTGGTTTAATTAAAATCAATGGTAAAAGGAGATTCATTCCAGGTTTCATCTTTATGACTTCGTCATGAACCAAATACCTAAGCAGTGAATTTTTTACATTACATTTTAATGGAGCAAGCTTGATACTTTGCAACAGTATAAGGTTCTTAAAAGCAGGCGTTATTCATGAATGGCGTAAAGAATATTATTAAGTCGGAGTCCTTTTGATGTATGTCTTATGTCACTCAATACTTACTACTGCAAGGCCGTATTTACGCAGGCAAATCATGCTTCATCTATTATCATATTTGATGATACATCTGGACGAAATCCCAGATCATTCAGGTAATTTCCAAAAAGTGCTGTGCAGCATAACTTAAGTACTATATGGTGTTTAGTACATTTTTTTGATACTAAAAAAAATACTAAAATCACCATAGTGTAAATCCTACTCATGTCTAATACAGACATGCTAAATCTATATAACTCATACTCATCTCGGAATACAATATCTGACTGAACATGTGACTGTCAAATGCATGAATCTAACCCTGTTGCTTAACTTATCCTCGGTTGTGGGATTAGTCGAACACCTGATATGGGAGTCTTTCCAATATCCCTTTTATTACTATATCCTTTTGTTTGGTTCCTTGTCTATCTATCTAGTAGTCATTTCCGTTTTTATATCAATGTACATATATCTTAAAACACGCTGTCTAATAGACACACTGTACCGTATGAACTCATTACACTATGATACGGATTAGACCAGTCTAATCTGGTCTTGGATTTAATCCACTACAATACAATTGCTGGATATCCTATTGTCAGTGTTATTTCCATTCTTATACAAATTCTAGTGATTCCAAGTGCAAGTGTTAATATAAATACAATTCCTTTACAAAGAGGTCTGATTCTGGTGTCGATTCCAAAACTCCTATTATCCCAGTGTAATTTTGTCCATTCAATCCAGTTGTATCTCATTTGAACCGTTAACCAATTTATGTTAGATGACTAGTAAAAACCTGAAAGCACAAGACGACCGTTTCGTTCTATCATGGGACTCCTCAACAGTGAACATCCACAATCCCGCACGCGGCATTCAAACCCAGTACCTTCGGTCTCGAGCACAGTTTCACTATGATTGTTTATTACTACTTTATATGCTATTTAATACAAGTACTTAAACATCCATTCAGGAACATTTGTATTCTAGTTCTTACTTGTCTCATTTATGCTCGGTCATCGACTGATTAATGTGATTTATAAGAAATTTTTTTCTCAAAAGTTGGATTTTATTGAGAACAATTTTTCTCATTGGAAATAAACATCTAATTTATGACATAACAATTATCAAAGAAAACATAAATTATCCAGAGAGAATCATTTTAATTTTCAAATAAAAAATAAACACTAATTAATCACATAAATATTGTAAACTTCAATTAGCTTGTGATCTGATTCTAACGGAAATTTAACAGTTCACAAATTCAATTTACTAGTAACTCACAGTTTCTAGAAATTGTAATGACACTAAAAAAAATAACGTATCGATAGAACACAAACTGACTTTCAGATTATGATCTAGATAGTGATATTACTATTATTATTATTACGGCACTTGGACCATCCAGTTATTGTAAAAGACTAAAAGCTTATTATTACCTTAATGCATAAAATTGTATATTTCCGTGTACGAGTAACGAATGGTTAAACAAATATAAACGTATTACTCATTATCAGAAGGGGCTTTGTGGAGATTTAGTATTTTCATAGATGAAAGCGTGAGTCAACCATGAAAAGTATTACTCATTAACAATGTTTTCTGTAGATTGACTCCGTAGAAAGTTAGATATCCTAAATCGTTGAAACAGTTGACTGTTAACTGATGAGTTGTATGTACGAAATCAGTTTTCTCGTAATCCACATACAATAAAGTACTGTTAACCAATTTTAGACATGTACGATTCCCCTTACCATACGATAGCAAAGTGGTTAGTAACCGTTTTAAAACCACTTCACAAACACCTAATAAAGCACAGTATTAAGGATGTATTCCAATTCGTCGACAAGATTAAAAACATAAACGCGAAAGGTCAAAAGATGATGTCCTTTGACGTAACGTCATTATTCAAAAATATCCCACTCAGAGATACTGTAGAATATATTTGTGAACAGCTTAGAGAACAAGAAATAGAAACTACAATCCCTGTGGAGACTATCAAAGAATTACTACTAAAATGTGCTATGAATGTACATTTCAAATTCAGTGGTGATATCTACAAACAAATATATGGTGTTGCGATGGGCTCACCCCTAGGTCCCATATTGGCTGATATTTTTCTCTCAAAACTAGAAAACGGCCCACTGACACAACAGATTGAAAAATTTTCATTTACTGCCGATATATGGACGACACGTTCATCCTATGTAACGACTATACTGACTTAATGGAGACACTTCAGCTATTCAATACAGTTCATCCGTCCATAAAATGGAGGTAGAATAGCTTTTCTGGATGTTCTACTGACAAGAAGAAGAGACGGGTCATTAAGAGAAAAACATGAACAAGAAAACAAAGTGGACTGGTCAGTATACAAACTTCCTCAGTTTTGTTCCTCTACAATGCAAAAGGAACCTGATTAAGACATTACACCATAGAATGAAGACCATAGGCTCTCGAGATACGGTCGAAGATGAAACAAAAGTATTATACACGACCCTGAGAGAAAACGGATACCCGGAAAAATTTATAAATAAAAACATAGCTAATAAAAGAGAGCATAAAGAATGCCTAACAGAGAATAAAAAGCCTCTATATATACGTCTGCAATTCAGAGGTGATGCGCCTAGTGAAATGCTAAGTTTCATGCAATTAGTTCCCTTTATGAATTTAAATAAAGACAGAACAAATATTGACGCAGAAAAATATGGGACGCTTCACGATTTTGCGTGTCATCCTTGCGCAGGGGCCATGCTAATCTTTTCTGTATCGTTCCAATTTTAGTATATGTACCGCCGAAGCAAAAACTGAAGTTACGAAGATCAATCCAAAGGACATTTAATGCAGGTAAAATACAACTAATGTTTCCACACGTCCAATGATCACGCCGATGTTGAAGGATAAATCGCCTAGACTAGCCGCTTCTTTCTGTATCTATCAGTTCAACTGCTCCTGTGGGGTAAGTTATATAGGCAGATATTCTAGGAATTTGTATATTCGGGCTCGTGAGCACCTCCCAGTGGGGTTAAGCAAAGGTGTAGTCAAAACGGTTAACAGCTCCATTTTAGCCCATTTAGTTCAGACGGGACATAGAGCCAATATGGAGCAATCTTTCACAATTATATATCGTGTTAACAGCAGTCTATCTAATTCCGTCAGACTGAGAATCGTGCAGACGGCTGAGGCAATTGCCATTCGGATAAAAAAGCTAGAGCTTTGCATCCAAAGGAAATATGTCCAGCCGCTCCTTTTACCCTGGCCAACTTCAGGGTCAACTTGTTAATAATCAATTTTATAATTTGGTGACATTAATTTGATTAATGTTCATTTTTATATCCTAAACTCATTTTTTCTACACATCTTACCAGTCATTATTATTATTATCACACCTGCTAACCTTTTAAAGAAATTTATTCAGCATCCACCCCTATCTACTATATCTGACCTAATTCATATCATTCTACATATTATGTAATTTCTGATTTGTAATCCCATTGTTCTATCTCACCCTATGTCAACTATATATATTCCGATCATTTATCTTACGATTTTATTTCACTTATAAACTGATTCAAGTTAACACTACATATTAATCAGCTCGAACATTAACGATTTGATTTGATAACACAAACACTCCTTGATTCACATGTTACAGTTTCTAAAATGATGTACTCTGCCTTAAACTTGGCCAGTTTTTTGTGGATTATTAATTTGGATTTATAATTGTAGAACCTGATGAGAATTATTGAAAAGAATATTCTTCGTTCATATAATTGTGTTTTAATATGATGGGAATTTTTCAGCGATTAAAATACTGTTGAAATGTCACTAAACCTTAGACAAACCACCCTTCAGCTTGAACTATTCCTGGATTAGATGACAGATCAATGAATGTCGAAAAGTTTACCGAGCCTGGTCAGAGTTAGGGTTAACCAACTTGTATCAGTCACTTGTACTCCATGGGCAGGTGCATTTCTCATAGGTCCTACTATTTATTTTCTAGTCTTACAGGATCGCCCTTCTGATTTATGGACATATCAGTCATTTCATCTCTTTCCGTTATTTTTTACACGTGTTTATGAGCTGTATTGGAAAAAAATTTAGGGCAAGATCTTTTCGAAGCATAACTACAATTTCATTGGTTATTTCTTATACGTTCTTATAAATATCTCTGAACTTTTATCTGCATATGTATAGACTTTATGAATATATGTGCATATATGTCGAATTACCTTGTAACAACAAAGCTAGGAACCTTAATTTTTGTTCAAGATATTCTTTATGTACATGTACGATGACACATATATGAACATAGTTCCATTCATCTATTCACACACACCTTATCCCTATGTCTGACTGTTAGATTTTGATTAGAGAAGAAGCTTGTTTGAAACAAACACGATCCACTCACTCTGCAGCGGATGTGGTGTGGTCTACTTATATCCATATAAGTAGTATATGGTATTGGTCAGACATAGAATGTATTTTCGCAGAAGACCGATGAGGAAAGAACTGAAACGAAGCGCGATCGGAAGGAAAATGGACGATCAATGGAATTAGAGAAGAAACAGTGAAGATCGAGACTATTGGTTGTTAATTTGCAAATTGACTGTTCATTGTATGGTTGTCAGAATTTACTGAGATAGTCTGTAATTTTTGCTTAAATGCATTCGATTGTCCCCAACTAGTGTTCTGTTCACTACACGGATACTATCAACAAAAGCCCACTATGGGAGAGAACAAACCAGCTTCCAGTTGAAGAGGAAATTAGGGAAAGACGTTGGAAGTGAGTAGTACGTACATTACGGAAATCATCAAACTCCATCAGGAGACAATCCCTAACTTGGAATCAAGGAGGTAAACGGGAAAGATGACAAAGAACACACTGCGTCGAGAATCCGAAGCAGACATGAAAAGGATGAATAGCGATTGAAAAGGGTTGCCCAGGACAGATTTGGATGGAAAATGCTGGTGAGCGGCCCTTGCTTATCCATTAGGGGTAAGAGACGCAAGTAGGTAAGTAATCTCCTTGAAAGGCAAACCGTTATAGCGGTAATACGGACAAGTTAGTAATAAGAATCTTTCAGTTAGAAACTATTAAAGTCTTTTTCCTTGACACATATCTTTAGTAAGATTATTTATTATAGCCAGCCACCAGAGGAATCGATCCATCTGATTATCACGACAGGATAAGGCAGGTTAAATATTAGTCTCGAAGTTTGATTTCGATATAATCTAGGATGTCACACTATTTCCGTTCAACCCGAATAAGTTGACCATGTATATAGGTCACTCACATCGGTGAACTACAATAGGAATCAAGGCTGAATACAGCAACCTACACTAGGTAAGAGAGCTGTGTTATTCTGGAGGAATGAAAACTGTTTAAAACTGTACGAATTTTTAGTACATAGTTTCATGTAATTTATTACCTTTCATGAATTTAAATAAGTTAGAACAAACATGGATGCAGTACATAGTTATATAGTTAAAAAAGATAGATTATGGATAATGATTTTGGTTGGAAATCAAATGACACAGGACTGCTTTTTTGTCACCATTTCAAACGGACAATCAGTACTTACATATAACCTCGCCAAGGGTTAAACCCATGGTCTTCAAGTTCTACACTTGATCGACGTCAAATGATCCACATTTCAAAATTCAGTCAGTTCGCTGTATAACTATCATCAATGATATTTGTCTCATAATCACCGTCGTCAACCTGAACTAATCATGACCACCCGTCGAAAATTTGAAAAATTCTACTCGGAGCTAGTCATTAATGACTGCATAATTGTTTTTAATGGATGAAGCTTTTGAAGATTTTCCAGTATGAACTCAGATTTCATCACGCACTAATATCATATTTGTAAAACATAACTGAGTACTCCCAAATAACCTTACTGTTAACCTCAATCTAGTTGAAGAAAATTAGGTTAGTGAACTCGTAAACAGGTTTTTCATACTGGCTACTTCAGCTACGAAGCATCAATAAAAACAGACCAGATGTTTAAAACCAGTTATACTACCATTGAATCACTAAATATTTCTCTAACACAAGCGAATTATAGTTGTAAAAAGTGTCACAACATGTCTACTATACATTAGAATGTCGTAAAACATAGAATCTCGTTTGCCTTAAGCTAAAAAAAAATATGCACAAATGTAGAATACTTCATTCGAAAACGATTCAAAATCGTAAGATATACAATGTGAATAGGAAACAGAAGTTGTTTATTTTAGATGGACTGGAATAAAGTTTCTTGGAATTGATCAAAGTAACAGAAACGTTATTTAACCAGTCAGCAATGTACTCAAGTAATCAGTCAAAGTTGCACTGTGTCAAATAAGGTACTGTCGACATGTGCAAAACTATACGTGTTTTACTGTTTATGAAATTATTAATGAAAAGCCTACAATCAAACGTCTCATTGTAATGTACTTTGAGAACTTCCTCTACAACTATTCTGTGACTTGGAGATGATCACGAAATAAACGCGAACCAGACACATGGTATCATTACATCTTACAACCATGTTCACAATTCCCGTACATAAGTCTAAGATAATTAGCCTTTAAACAAATAATGCAAAATATCATTTTGTAAACATGTTCTCAACTAATAACATACTTGACTCATTCAAGGAACATTGGTACTAAACAGGGAAACAAGTTACATTCATACAGCAAAACACTTCAAGATCTACCACTGAAGTAAGAACCAGTGAGTTGGATCATGATAAATAGTGTTTATCCGATTATCGTAAACAATAAATGTGTATACACATAGACCACGTGTCATCTTTGTATTTTTCGATGAAAATTATCATTCACATTGTGTTGAAGAATGAAGATCAGAATCATTCAAGGAATATTATCCAAATCACAATTTGCTAACAAAGACATGTAATTCCAATAAAAGAGATATGGATACAGGAATTTGTGAATTCCGACGGGTCGGGAACCCCTCCAGTTGCCCCATGAAAAAATATACAACAGTTCATATCACAAATCTCCAGTAAAACATGTCCATATATTAATAATCGGATTAATTTCAACTCAAAAATCATGAGG
>NW_017386054.1:589800-615125 GCF_000237925.1 Schistosoma mansoni
AACAATAAGTACTATCAAGATGTAACATTTATTACATGAAATTTGAAACCGAAAAACAAACAATCAACATAATTAATGACTGATAGTATTCAGAAACGAAAACTATGGGAGAGAAAATTTCTTCACAACGGTTCCTTACTCCAAGTCTTCCGCGGTCACCACGGTTATCAATCCATGAATTCTTTGTTACAATATACAGCATATCAGTACAAATGAATAATAATCTCAGAGAAAGAACCGAAGAATATTTATGTATAGGTGATATTTGCAAATGATGATTCTTAATATAATGAATGTATTTTGTTTTGCCTTAAAAAGGTATCGATAATAAATGCAATATTGTATTCTTAAGTATAGCAGTCTATATTGAAATAAGTAGTTGTGTAATCTCGCAAATTTATCAACATAAAAATTATTTTCAACCATACATTGTAAAAGCTATTCAATTCAGCAGTATATAATTATGATAAGGAAACCTCTCCGTGTATACAATAATATAAACCAGTTATTGTGCTTGGGAAGTATTCGGTTGGGTTTATTTTATGTAATGTCAATAGCAAATGTTTTGTAAGTATGCAATCAGATGAAATCATTATCTTAATTTTCCAACTTGATTTAATAATGATCACGTAAACATTTCCAATATTTGAAATATGAGAAATTAAAGCTCGCTAATTCATTACTGTTTGCTCTATGTCTTACAGTTGACCGTAAAGTAACCTAATCAATTTATTGGTAGCATGTGCTGTATTTCTTCGTTTTTTTAATTAATCATGTTAGAAATCATTTTTCAAACGATTTGATTTATTTGTTAAACATGTTAGAGGGACACTAACAAACCTTATGTACATATTCGCAATATGTGAATATGTCAATATCAAAGCCCAAACAGGTAAACGTTTCAATAACTACCGTCTTCGACAAGTAATTAAAATATAGGTAATATTATGTGCTAGTTAACAGGCTCATGTTTGGCATATTAGTTTTTTCGGTCAAATAGACTGCGAAAAGTCAACGAGGTCAACTGTATAAACTGATAGTTAGCTGTGCCAACGTTTAATTTCGATATAATAATCAAGAGCCTATATTTTCCAGCTGAACGGGTTACAAAGTAGTGAAAATGAGTTATAGAAGTTTGCATATACTATTATTAAACAGATCAGTGTTCATTAGATGAACCATAAAAAAGTGGATACACCGCTCCAAAAGACTCGTCTTTTAAAGTGATTTATAGAGTCAAAGGAACCGGATCAAACGGGGGGTCGATTCAATATTTTATGCACTGCTGAGGCATTGGCAATCCATGAATTCAAACCTGAACTCTGCGTGCAGTAACGATTTGTTCAACCACTCACCCTTCCTTGGCCCTAATTCCCTTAATGGGTATGTTGTTCGTTTTTTTTTCCCCTTTTTTCTTTTCTGCACTTTTATAATTATCGGTTTTTTTGTTTTTTAAGTTACTGTTTTACATTTTAAACTCTAATCAGTTATTATTATTATTACCTTATACAAGTGCTCTTGATTATTATTATGACCTTTGTGTTTGTCGCTTTTCTTCATATCTGTCAATTGGACTATTATCTGACCCTTAAATTATTTTCTTCCTTACCTCTTGATTAGTACGTCACCTCATTTGTTATTTATTGTCGAATCAATTTATAATGCAATTTTTCCTAGCCTCTTGTAGACATATATTTTCCATATAACTATATATACGAATGTACAGCTTAAGTAAATGATTTCGTCGAAAAGAAAATTTTCTTCGCTGAATTCTCTTTTTCCATAAAAAAGTATTACTAGTATGTAGTCTATAATCACATTATGATTATTACTCTCAATTGACTATGTAGCATATTCAGTAGAGCTTGATGTGGATTTATCGGTGTTAGTTCAGTTGATCTTAACCATAGAAATGCTTTAGTTGTAGCAGTGAAATGATCTTGGTATATAAATTAATGATGACTGGAACTTATTAAGCTTTAGTAAACAATTTAATAGTTGAGTTTATCGGCCAATTAAAGCTAAACTACCATGGAAAACCAGGAAGCACTGGACGGCCATTTCGTCCTAATATGGGACTCCTCAGCAGAGCGCATCCACGATCCAGCTAGCGGGATTCGAACCCAGGACCGTCCAGTGCTTTCAGGTTTTCCATGATGGTCTAGCTTTAATTCACTCATAAATTCAACTAATAAATTACTACCATCTCTACAAAACCCCTTTAATAAACACTTTAAGGTCAAGGAACATTTTTATCAGTATTGACTGGATTGCATTACATAGGAAAAGAGTTCACACGCACTGATAAAGAACATAATGACTTTCATTTAATTCATAGTCAACATAATGGCATATACTAAGATATTGCTCATCGATGAGTGCTAATACAAATTAGCCTTAGCCCAGATAATAAATGTTTTGTAATTACACAACTGAACGTATTCTTATGTTTTCATGAGTGAAGAACACAAGGCTTAGTGCATGTTGAACATGTTCATGTATAAGATGTAAAAAAATGCGTACTATCGGATGACCGTGTTTTTATTTTGCATCAACAGTGAAACGGATATGATGCATATGTACCGATAATTATGTCCAAATAATACTACGTGTTACGTGCACAGAAAGACTGTAATAACATTGTCAAGCATTTAACTACATTTTCATTATTTTGAGTCAGTGCGATTTGGTATCAGCATTCCTACAGTTGAACAACATATGAAACTCAAAACAACGGTCAATCAATATCAAAGTCAGAATCTTCCATACAAACGGAGCTGAAACTTGGACAACTACTATAAACAATTGTCCACATAAGATACTCAATGTCCGTAGTTGTCCGGATACCATCAGCAATAGTCCATTATGGGAGAGAACAAACCAGCTTCCAGTTGAAGAGGAAATTAGGAAAAGACGTTAGAGGTGAATGGGACGTACATTTCAAGAAATCATCAAACTGAATCACCAGGCAAACACTAACTTGCAATCATGAAGGAAAACGCAAAAGAGGAAAATCAAGGAATACATTGAGCCGGAAATTAGAAGCAGACGTGAAAAGAATGAATAGTAACAGGAAGGGACTGCCCAGGACAGATTTGGATAAAGAATGCTGGCGGGCGGTCTATGCTTCTCGATGAGGGGTAACAGGCGTAAGCAAGTAACGATGTAGTATAGCCTAAACTTAAGGCCATACCACTGTCATTATCTATTATTTTCAAATGTCATTAGTACAGTGTAATCGGTTTCACGTAATCACAGAATTTTACCTAACGATATTTCGAATACAATTTGGTTACCAAGAAAATACAGAACGGAACATATGCGACCGTAAAACTAGTTCATGGATAATTGATGTTAAACGCAATGACGGCTGAACTGTCATCAAAAATACAGAGAATGTATATGAAATGCGAATGACAGTTATCTATCGATGCAATTTGTAACGAATTGGGAAATAAAAAATGGAGACCAAATTATGCGTGGCCTTAAAAAGGACCTAGTATCGGTCTCTTGGTTCCGACTCCATAATCATTTCTCTTCCAGGGTTCTCCATCTTCCCATTCCCGTATTTTATCACCTCATAAAAAGAAAAACACGTTAGGTTCTTGGTCGATGGCTGAAATATGAACGCACCGCTTTATCTGAGGTACCCAGTTTTAGTACGGCCATGCCTTCCATTGCACTTCCGTAACCGCGCCACATATTGGACAATTGAATCAGGGAATTGCGATTGTGGGTCCCAACTACAAAACAATTGAGATATAGCATTTGAGTGACAGGCGATCCGAGTTCTTTCTTCGGCAGTTTCGCTTGATGGCTGAGCAAGATGGCGCATGTCACACAGTTCGTTGGTATGAGCATCTTCGTCCATGTTATCTTTGTCATTAAATTCTCTCGAGTTTATAGAAACATCATCCTCTTCATGACTTAGCGCTGCATCCAGATCCACGTTCGTTCGATAGTTGGTAATAATTATCAGTTACATTTCTGGCATTTCTTCATTCATAGAAGTGGAGGCTTCAATATGAGGTTCAGGTGCTGCGAATAACGTCAACAGTTTTTGAGGCATCCTTTTGATGCTCATGGAAATGAGAAACACGAACTGCGTGATAGCAGTATGTCGCCATTGCATAATTTCTGATAGCAATCGAAACAATTCATCTAGTACTTTGTGAGTTACTAAACTTCGTAGTTTGGATAAAAGGTGATCACTTGAGGAGCACTTATGTTTTATATCACTTTTCAGAAAACAATAACCAATAATTATCATTTTGAAGCTAATCATCACATTGGACAGAATGGGATGAGACAATCTTTAATGAGACGGTAGAAAAATAACCGCGCAGTAAATGAAATCCGGTTTGGTGACTCATTTCCTAACAAAATCCGCACATATTCACGAGTTCAATTTGGTAGACCAAATTGACTAAGGCTTTGTAACTAGTACCAGGTAAACTGACAAACATACTATCAAGTAATTAAAAGCAACCATCCAATCAAATATTCCTTGCTTTTAGAAATTCCATACGGGCCCCTAAGTTATTGGGAACAATACTCTGCGAGTAGTTTACGACAAACGCATTTTGTGAAAATTCATGATTTGACAGATTCACATAACTGGAGAAACCATTCTCAGGAGGTATAGACGAAATGTGAAATCGAATGCAGAGTTTACTCTGACCCACTTAATCTAATCTAATATATAAATACCTCACTGAAATAGTGAACCGAATATTGTTAAACTAACACTGAACGGCCGTTCTGTCTTAGCGTGGGACTCCTCAGGAGCGTGCACCCACGATCACACATACGGGACTCAGACCCAAGACGTTCAGCATCGCGCGCGGACGCTCAATCTCTACACAACTAAGCTGGCATCCAACGGTATTAATATCAGTCAATCCACGACGTTGTACACGAGTCTGATCTTTAAATCCACCCACTTTATTTTAGTCACACTTTTGTCTAAAGCGCCTGTGTAACTATTGACAGAAGACAAAGTTAAACAGGAAACTAAGTTAATTTTAATAACAATTGCGAAAAAAACACCATAAAACAAATGACATCCTTGTAAAAAGGTGACACTAGTCCTTTACTATCAATATCTTAAATCTCGTTACACCGAGCTTTCTGTTGATAGTTTTAGAAGGGAGTTGCAGGCCTGTTCGATAAATATTTCGCCAAACGCGGTGAACTGGCTAACAGATTTTCTCGATGTTTATGGATCTCAGGATACTTGCCAGTTAGAAATCCTTTATCCAGATCAGTCACATGATCAATGACAGCAATCAGGACTAAATCAGCTAGAGTTACTTTGTCCCCAACAGCCAGCTTTCCTGTCGACCCTTTCAGAGATTCGCAGATCATCTAAATGAGTGTTGAAGAAAAGAATGGACAGTTTAGTTGATTGATAAAATTCTTCATCAACTAATTTGTCTCATTTAAAATATACGGTCTCATCTAAACCGACAGTGGGTAACGACATTCATTATCAACTTCAGTTAACATTTCAAAGAAATACTAAAACAAACGACTCACCATAGAAGTGCCCAACGCTTACTACTTTTTACTGATGATCAAGATCTTCTGAGCCCTTATTTAATCTGTTTGTTTGATGAACATACAATAAGTGCATGACTTTCCGATTCTTCAGATTTCTGTGTCTGATCACAAAGCTTGTCAAAACATGAAACTATCGATCCTACCAAGTAACTTACCTTGGTTGATACACATTTAATGTTCAGATGAATGTTTGAGATACACTTGACACACCAACTTCACTCACTAACATAGCTTACTGAAGATGTGGATATGCTAATTCGTTCTCATAAAAACTAATGTGAATTAAGATAATTCGGAGTGTTTAGAAAAAAGCGGTATGGAAACTGTCTGGTGACATCGTCACTTGATAGCCAAACGAACATGTATAGGTCACATATGACACTGATTACATCTTTGTTATCCGATATCTCTTAGTGCTTACAGCATCAAGTGCAATTACACACCAGTTATATAGAATTTCAGTTAACATTATATCCAGTCTATGTGTCTTGATAAACAGACTATAGAGAAACACTAGGAAGAGTCAGTGCAATTATTCCAGACGTAAGTCAATTAAACTTATACTGTCAAATGATTTGTGTGCAGTTACTGCCATCAACGTTGATCAGTAAGTAGACCTATTACACCGAAACAAAAACAGTTGAGAGCGCTTAATTTACTATTAGGACCGTGTCAAATGTACTATTGCTTGCTAGATGATTACACTTCGATATTGAAAGCTTATATATAAGGGTGGTCAGTCTACTTACACTATATGATGGTCAGTTTCAACCCTGATGACTTTCAATAGGACCTGTCTTCATTTTCATCGAGACTATGAATATTAATGAAAATTGAAAGCTCTTAATTTAGTAAAAACCACTACAAATCGTTTCCGATCTAATCACTGCACACAATCAGCTTACATCTACTAAAGCCATGTTGTTAATACAAACATTAACTAACAGTTTAAGTTTACTTACATTGAGAAGAACTGGAACTTTGCCGTTCAATATCTCTTTGGTTATCTTCTCTTTCTCTTCTTGTGGCTTCATCAAAGTTTTGTGATATTCATGTTCTACATCTTCAGCCTATGTATTGAAGACAATATTAAAAATACTCCATGAAAATATGGGCGAAAAGTATAATATATTGACGACCTTGGGCGACTAATCATTCAATCAGGAAACACTGGATAGTTACAAAACACTGAACAGTAAAAACCAATAAAATAACAGTAGAATAACGTCTTTGCTCTGAATAAACAACCCCCATATGCCAGAATATTATTTGCAGCAAACATAAGAGGTCACGACTACACATTAGGAATCGAACTAGTATTTTGAGTATAGTTTTCATCACCACATAATATCTGTTATAACCTAAAATGTACTGAATTAGGTATTAAGAGAAAGGATAAAGTTTTGAGTAGGATTTACAAATTAGGACTGTGGTTTTTCTTAGGAGCTGTTTATTTATTTGAACACGTAAAAAGTGGTACAAGGGGGCACCAAATCTACATGCACCACACAGTTAAAACTGAGGTTGCGACGAGTTAGTGAATGAAAAGTGAGTATAACAAAAGATAGCAACAATGAATAGAAATCATTGTATGAGAGTGAAATAACAATAATAATATGGACAGTACGATAAGACAAAGGTTAGCATAATTGTGATATATTTGCGCAATATATTTCGAACAATCTCACCACACATACATGTTAGGACATTATATATGAAAAATAAGAGGTCAATTAGATAGATTAAAAGGTAAGCGGAAAGATAGATAGTGATGAAATACACAAAAGCAATGTGACCACGCTGGATAATAAATCAGTATTATCGGAGAAGTTGAGGGTAAGAACAAATTGATTGTGAACACATAAAAGGGGTTTCAGGTTCCGATTGACTTGATATCAACATTACGGACGGTCTCAACCAAATGTCTATTTTGATCCTACTGGACCATCGAGATTCATTTGTTTTTGTAGCCATTTAGGTATATTCAGACGCTCACGATTGATACTCCCTATGTAAGTGATTCCATACAAACATGCAAATTGATAGATGCAAAGGGGTATGGCACAATCGTTTACGAGTTGTTTGGGTTCTTAATGGAACACAAACTGACTTTCGATAATAAGTTGAGCTGCATAAAACGTCCTGCTGGTAGTTTATTTTAGTTTTCGTTTCAAGATGAGACTATTTGAGTCACCGCTAAATGATAAGGTTATGTGAACTCATAGGACCACCCATAGGCACTTTAATCTGTCGATAATACTAAGGCCACTGGTACTAATGATAATAATAATTGCCCTGTATACAAACACCTCAGGCAGAGTGAGGGCATACAACCACCTTTCTCGATTGTTCCATTCAAGCATTAGGGTTAGACAGGGTTGCCCAATCTCTGGTATCTAGTGTGAAAAATTGATGATCGTTCTCCAAATAAACCTGTCACGCACTCAACTGTTTCTTTGAAGTTTATGTCAGTTGGCTTCTTTGGGAGGATAAAATTACAAAATTTTTCATGTTCGGACTCTCCGAGCCTTCGTAATAATAATCTCAGTTTTGAACCTTCGTCCCACTCCTTACTGTCATTAATAAACAAATCCTCATGGCGTTTAAACCACGCCTCAAAAGCAACTCCACTTTCTGGATCAAATCTAAATTCAGTTGTTGAATTGGCAATAGAATCTGGAGTCACAGTGTAATTAGGCACATTTCTTCTTGAGGATATTGACATATTTTTGACTAATAATTCGATGAGAGAATTTTAATGTTGCAATAAGGTTTTCAGATCATCCATTTTGTTGTTACAAAATTCACTTTAACTGAATATATAAGCGTAGATCCGTTTTGACCACCGTCGCCAATTGTTATAGACGGTTGTATACTTGTTATAACAGTCCTTTCACTTTTACACGTATGTGGACGTTAATTTGCCCTAGACGAATATCTACACTAGATTTCATCCGTGTCTATTCTACAGGACTTCAACACAACTCAGATCAAGCCTCTGCCAGGGAAGTCCTACTCACTGCCTTCTCGTGGCATTACTGTTGTTTACGAAATTGAGAGGACGAAAAGCGGATGTCCGGCGCCTTAACCGGGTTGGTAGACACTGTGAGTCCATCTAGGGGAGTTGGAAAACCCTGATTCCAAACCAATCGTGCACATGGGATCCAGTATCCTGAAGGAACAAATAGCGTATGAATCAATCATTGGTCACCGGCTATGGGACTGCAGCTCCTCACGATGCTCCACTGCCTTGTGGATAAGACCTTTAGGTCAAAGGCTCGGGGTGTGCTCTCCTAAGCAAACCACCTGCTTCAGTCTGGGCACCTAGGCAGAATCACAGCCCTCATACAAACCAAATGAGATTTGTGCGGCGCATATGTATTCGGTGCCTCTTTGTAGCAATATTTATGTGGTCAAATAAATAAATAATCCTACCGTTTATAACAATGACATTCTGGGAACAGCTCTGATGGATGTAAGTAATGGTGGTATGGATCTGTTGCCTGGAGAAAGACCTCTTGACATTGAGTATGAGGATGGTATTGTCTTACTGTGCGATAACATCCAAAAAAATGCAATCCGCACTTAATCAGTTGGGAGTCAATGTTCGTAGGTATGCTATGCACTATAGGGACGTTACGTAACGAGCTTTATTAGGTTATTAAAATAAGGCGTATCATGGGGAAGTAAGTAACTTGTCAACTAACCTATGGGCACAGCTTGTTCTTCCTAGCAAACGAGTTATGAGGATGAATAAAATAAGACACGATAAAGTATTTTTGAGAGTGAATTAGATGGTTCCCAGTGAACACTATTACGATACTACAAATAAGTAACTTATCTGTAATATCCCAATAGGCAGAAAAGCTCAGTCTTAGTCACATTTCTAATAATTGGGATACCTCACACTTATGACTTTTAGTAATCACAACACATAGGTTACCACTCGCCTATCAATTCGAACTTTATTTATTCAACGCAACAAACTGAACTTACAGGACTCCAGTAGCATAAAATCCCATCAACCAATAAAAGGCTCAACTCACCTGACCAATCAACTTTTCAACACTATAGTATTCCTCGTCTGTTTCACCCATCATATGATGTTTCTTCGCCATATACCGTGCAATAGCCAAACTCTCTAACATCCATTTCACGTGCCCATGATCATCAGTGACTTTCACTGCAGGCAATCGTCCGCCTGGAATAGTTGGTTTGATTTTTGGCCAATCTTGGAAACTAATTCTCTCATCTTCGTAGTCTACACCAGCTGCCACAAGAGTCATCCGAATCGATTCAGCACGTCCGCGTCCGTCAAAATAGATAACCTATAGAAATTACAGCTGTGTTTCACATCAATTTACGCTTGAAAAAAACCACTTCAGACAAAACATCACATAATAAATAACTGTTCCATGGACGCATGTCTCTGAGATATGGACTAGATGGATTCACGCTCTAGAATCCCCTAAGTTCTCGTAACAATTCCACAGACAAACTATAACATCGCCTGAAATGCTACACCTAACACATAATCGGTGACCACTATGTGACTATAATGGTTGTGCATTATATCAGAACCCAGTGTGAACACGTAACTTACTGACCTGATGACGTGGAAAATCACAGCCAAATATATGTACGGATCTGATGTGCAATTAACATGACTCAGTATTTACCTTCATATAGCGAATAATATTTATTCCGCTAAATGCTGCAATTAGGAACCTTAACAACACTCGAAAATTTACCAAGCAACACAAATGACGAACAACCACACCAACCCACCTTGATATGCTCGCCAGCCATCTTCCAAATAGACAAAACAGTGCTAACTATCTGAGCTGTGACTATTAAATAGTCATTTAGTAAACAGATCGGCCAATAGTGTAACTACTTGATTTTAACTGTAAATATTTCATTTCTATTCGCTGATTTATTGAGTGCCTCATTGGCTGTGAAAGAGTGACCAATAAAAATTAAGCAGACAAATTTAACTCGATTCAT
The DNA here is from genome assembly GCF_000237925.1 of Schistosoma mansoni. NCBI lineage: Eukaryota > Metazoa > Platyhelminthes > Trematoda > Strigeidida > Schistosomatidae > Schistosoma > Schistosoma mansoni. The sequence goes on from NW_017386054.1 coordinate 600,370, forward strand.
TGAACATGTAAACCGTTCTCGATGTTTTTTTAGCAGTTGTGATCATGAGTCAAATGAAGCTAGATTACCATGGAAAACCTGGAAGCACTGGACGTCCGTATCGCCCTATTGTGGGACTCCTCAGCAGTGCGCATTCACGTTCTCGCCCAACCTCTAGACTACTGAGCCAGCATCCAACGTTGTTAATGTCAATTAACTCATGGTCTCAACTATTAAAATTACTATAATATCCACAAAAACCATTTCTGATGTATTTTTGTTTATTTTGTTGATAGTATGCGTTAGCAAACGGATTTAGCAAAGGTCATCATGTTAGGATAGTATGTCCATGATCGAGACAATTGAAAGCAAAATAACATTAAGAAACCTGTCAGCTAACCTGATTTCATGAAAAAGTACGACTTCAATAATCAGCAAACGCGAAAATGTTAAGTATAGCCTAGTCCATTGGACACTGTTTATACTAACAGTTTATCCTGATCAAATGATGTCTGTTTCTGAATAATGCAATTATTATGTAGCAGTAAGTAGACAAACCTCGTTGACTTCTTGACATCATGCCTAACAATATCATAACCATCTTTGTGATCTCAGGCAAAGTTCCCACAGTTATCGGTAAGATCTCCTAGAAATAAGTTGACAAAAAATGCTTCATTTGGCGATTTAAAATGTCATGCACATCCTCAAAATAATGATCATAGTAGTCTTTCACTCCACTAAATTTGTTTCAGTCGATACTTAATTCACTCTTAGAAGTGATTGAAGTATACCAGATTTCCTTCCAATCCATTGTAGCGGCTACCCCTTAGGTTTGTATCTAAGTCTAAAAGGTGCCATTCTGTATTAACTCATAAAATTTAGTGACTCATGCGCTTCAGTGACTACCGGTTACATAGCTAAGAACCAACAGTCAACTGGTGGGGTTTATAGAGAGTTATAGTTCAAGCAACCAGCTCATCTAAAGAGAGGTCGAGTGGATTTACTTCATTCACATGATTAAACTTTAAACCAGGTAAATGAGGTGTATTGGATATGTAAATTTTCTGTTCGTAGGCCTCTTTTTTCAACTCGACCATTTTCTCGCATGCCAATTTCAGTGAACTGTATATCCTTCTATTTAGTTGTTCTGTAGCGGCGAATACTATCGGTTTCCCACGGAATCAAACACAGTATGTTCCAATATTGCATCAAATAAATCAATACTCAATAATAGGAATTTATCGACCTCAGTGAATCTATGGCATAAAACAATTACCGTCCATTAGGTATTCTTATTCACTTTCTAGTTAGTGAAAATCAATACAAACTACCATACAACAGAAACAAAAGCAGATCCATCAGAGAATTAACAGAAAAATACTTAAGTCGTCTTAGCTTCCTAACAAGAAGTATTTATGATGATTAGAAGTATACGAATTAGCGTAAAATCCATGATCTACCGAAATGGTACAATTAACTCTATGTAGAACTAGATGAACACAAATGAACGTATTTTATTTGGAATCTGTAACCAGCCGGGCCACTGAATACAGATCTTTAATAACCTTTAATTATTGTAACAAAACCATTTTATTCATTTCAATCATCTTATTATATTCACTAAATCTATTGTTATTACTCGTATTACGTAATCTAGTATTGTAATCTTTCTATTACGTCATATTGGTTATTCGTGTTCACATTTCCTCACAGAATTAGTACTTTAACGAAAAACATTTTTACATATATACGATTGTCCAGCTTGATAATAAATTCGTTGGAAAGAGATCCCTTTGCTGAACTTCGTGTTTTTAATTTTTGAATACAGAAGAATCATTAATTCGTACAAATACTACAATACGCTCTCACAGAACCAAATCAGCAAGCTACAAACATTCGACTTCACAGGTTTTGTTTAGATTTCATACTGTTTTATCATACACAACTACGTTAGTGTATGAAAACCACTAAATGGTATTACATGTATTTAAAGGTCACCCAGTGATCAATAGCAAACATGATAAGATATGCGTTTAATTTGACCAGCTTAAGTCCCTAAACCTTACACGTACTCGGTGAGAGGAAACTAATGATAGCAAAAACAAAGAAAGTAAACCAACAACATCACCATGTATTTGGTGAACTAAGCGTCAAATATAGTTGAAATGGAGCATATAAAATTCAAGAAGGGTAATTATGAACTGATACTGAAATTTGGGATCTAGGGCAAGATGAAATGTCATTATCTCTGTACCATTGATGTCAAGTTACGTCACTTGTAATCGCCAATTGTAGATTTCATTTGTGTTATGAATGTAAATCACAGCAAAGATAGCCCACTATTGACTTTACAGACCTATTTTATTTCTTTATTCGGCTTTGTTAAACTTTCCCTAGCTTACTTCAACAATAAGCATCATAGCAAGTCAGAATATTCGTTGACTAACTTTGTGTAGCACTTGTTCCGGTGGTTTCACTCTATTCATAGTACCATCAATCAATCACTTCTACCTGGTATCCTATGCCCTATCTCAACATTGTTGGCCTAGTTACTCAGCCAACAAGGCTTCAAAAACGTTTACGTTGAAATAATAACAACCTACACGTAACGAACATGAATGCCACCTTCGTAGGCAAATTCAGATGACAGCCGACCGTAAGCTTTTATTCAACCAGTGGTATATAAGTAAAGAGCGTTTAAATGATATATGTACCTATTTAATTCACCTTTCAACATCATACACTTCCACAACGTCTCTCGGTCGACGGAGTTGAATGCCAGCATCATTGCAAGAAATGTGGTCACAGTCACACTCTAATAGATATGCTTATGTTTCCGAATCTACTAGATAGTGAATATCGGATCTATGAACCTAAAGTTGGTTCAGAAACCCATCTGATTTTCCCGAGTGTCCTGTCAATGAGCTCTGACTGAATGTGGAAAAGTTATAGAAGCTAACATTTTAGAAACTGAGTGATTCAAACTAGTTATTCTGTGGTCCACTCAATAGGATATAAGTCATTTATTTAAAACCAGGATGACTAGCGATCGACACTGATTAGATCGAACAATTTTCAACTTCCGCCATCATTCTTGATCTCAGTCAATCTTACTGGTATTATTAAGTCGCTTTATGTAAAGATTACTGGAATAAATTCAATAAACCTAATGTTCTCCTGAGCTTCAAGCTAATTAGTAATTCCCCTGCTACAATTAGATCTGAAAGCCGTATATCAATCTTATATCCAGGTTGTTTGTGGATTGGTTGAAGTTAAACATTAACACCGTTGGATACGGGCTCAGTGGTCTAGAGGTTGGGTGTTCGCGCGCGAGAACGAAGGTCCTGGGTACATATCCCGAGAGTGGGGTCGTGGGTGCGCACTGATGAGGAGTCTCGTACTAGGACGAAACGGCCGTCCGGTGCATTCAGGTTTTCCATGGTGATATAGCTTTGATTGACTCATGAATTCAGTTACTTAATTACTACAATTTCCACAAAACCCTCTTTCTGATAAATACAGGTTTGTTAGGGATCAGGTTAACAGTCTCTTAAATGACTTCACACTCACTTCAGTTATGCAATCTGAGAGTGGATCACTAATCAGGCTTCTTCGACTACACTTTCAGTAAAACTTGGTGTTGTAACTTCTATCTGTTTATGACTTAAGTAGTATTATGTGGCATTACTGCCGTTTTCATTGCTTTTCTTTCAATTATTTATCACTAAGAAAGATCATTTGACACATCAGGTATGGATTAATTTTGATAATCAAATGCTCATTTCATTCGATAGTCAATGACCTACAGTATCAGTATCACACCCCCACTATTGTATATAATGACTTTCACTAATATATTTCGTTGTGTTAAATATTTTGTGCATGTGTACCAGCTTGTTAGAAAAAAGATATGTTTTTTGGTCAGTATTCTGTCCTCATATATTCGTTCATTTGAATGTTATGTGTTGATGATTTAATTTTTATGGGTAATTATTGCCCAACTCCGCCTGTAGCTCCTCTAGGATTAACGCCAGTCCCAAGCCCGAGTAAAGGAGGAGGGTTGGGCATCAGGTCAGCAACTCACCCCGTAGGAAATAAACGTATTAAACTAAAATAATATATCGTCCAACAACAGTTCACGTAAATTCAAGCGATCGATCACATGTTCACACAACTTACTTACTTACGCCTGTTACTCCCAATGGAGCATAGGCCGCTGATCAGCATTCTCCAACCCACTCTGTCCTGGTCCTTCCTTTCTAGTTCTATCCAATTTTTGTTCGTTCTTCTCATCACTGTCTCTATTTTTCGGAGTAATATATTCTTTGGTCTTCTTCTAGTTTGGCCTTGAGGACTCCAGGTGAGCGCCTGCCTTGTGAGGTAGTTGGGTGCTTTTCTGAATCCATGTCCTATCCACTTCCGGCGCTTCATCCTGATTTCTTCCTCCACTGGATGGAATCTGGTTTGTTCTCTCCCACAGTAGGTTGTTGATGATAATGTCTGGTCAACGAGTCCGAAGTATTCTGCGTAAACAACTGTTAATAAACACTTGTATTTCCTGGATGATGACTTTCGTAGTTCTCCACGTCTCCGCCACATGAAGTAGAACTGTCTTGACATTTTTATTGAAAATTCTGATCTTGGTGTTGGTTGACAATTGTATTGAGTTCCAGATGTTCCTCAGTTGTAAATATGCTGCTCTTGCTTTGCCGATTCCCTCCCTCACATTTGCATCTGATCCACCGTGTTCATCAATGATGCTGCCCAGACATGTGAAGGTTTTCACATCCTCCAAAACTCCTTCGTCAATTGTGATTTGATTGATACATGTTGTGTAGAAGAATCTTGCTCTTCCATTTGTGTATGTTGAGACCTACTGCTGCTGAGACTGCTGCTACACTGGTCGTCTTCTCCTGCATTTGTTGTTGCGTGTGTGATAGAAGAGCCAGATCATCTGCGAAGTCTAAATCGTCCAGCTGCATCCTAGCTGTCCATGTAACCCGTGCTTCCTTCCAGATGTTGACGTCTTCATGATCCAGTCGATCACCAAGAGAAAGAGAAAGGGTGAGAGTAAGCAACCTTGCCTGACACCGGTCCTTACGTCGAACGAGTCAGTGAGTTGTCCTCAATGCACGATTTGGCAGTTTAATCCATAATAGGAATTCCCTATGATTTTGACTATCTTCTCAGGTACGCCGAAGTGTCGAAGAAGACTCCATAGTGTTTTCCTGTCCACGCTATCAAATGCTTTCTCGTAGTCAATGAAGCTGATATAGAGTGATGAAATCCATTCAACTGATTGTTCCGTAGTGTTGCAATTCGGTCTGTACACGATCGATCCTTACGGAATGTTCGCATAAACCAATGGTTTTTTACTAACAAATTCATTAGGTTAAGGTTTCATCAGCTTACGTTAAAGTTGACTCCATACATTAATATATACTCAAAAGTGTTCAATTTCGCTGGTAAATTGCAGACAAGTTGAAATTATCATATCTATTTTCATGTTCGTTTTAAAGATGAACGACAAAATGAAATTTAGGGAGATTCTCACTTCAGTATTGAGGAGTATTTATAATGAAACAGAGATTAGGATGGAATCGAAACCAAGAAAAGTATACATACGTTTAGTTCTGGTATGGAATTTCTTAGTCTGGCAGTACCCCCTGGTTTCTAGTAGTTATCAAGGTAAAGCCAGTTTGTGATATAAGCTACAAATTTACCAAGTTATCAATATCTTCAATGCTAATTACTTGTTTATTACACAATGAAACACCGACAAATATTTTACATCATAAAATAATTTCATTTGAATGTGATTTTCTAAAACCAGCTGAAGATGCCACAGGTATTTGTAGTTTGACAACATATTAACTAGCAACACCTACTATTAAACCGTACCCACCTAGTGAAATTGGAAGTCAGAAGAGAGAAGGTTCGGAGATATATATGACAGGTTATCAATACATCGAGAAGTGACTGATCTAAACTGGCTAGCGATCGCAGGAGAAGTTGAGCACGGTGTTCCCACTCGTGATGGGGTGCGGATGCATGATCGAGCTCCTCCAGATAGGTGAGTTCATTAAAACTATTGTGGTCAGCATCCAATGTCGAAGACTTACATAGCTATTGATTTTGGGGATTTATTTACTGCTACACAACCTTCCAACAGTGTGTTTAACTACTTTTGGTTTGGAATAGTTTTTTTTGTACACCGAATTTCCAAGAACACGATCTATGTAGTATCGCAAGAAGTAATAATAAGTTATTCACCAAAATCATTAATTTTCTATTTTTACAGCAGACATTCAACTTCAAGATGTTTTTCTGTTGTAGATATCCTCAAATTTAGTTGTATCATTAAAAAATGAAAGTTCAGTTTTTTGAAATAGTGTGAAGCCGTGTTGTGCATACTTTGTTCCAACTAATTCATTTTTAACTCATGGACGTTGTAATCCAATTAAACGTAGGCTGAAAATGGGGTTGTATACTCACATCAGCTAGTCATTTTGTAGTGACCTACTTTTATGACGAGAACGCGATTGGTATAATGGAGACATTTATTATTATGACCAATTGTACCAGTGTTTGTCTTACTGTACTTGTTTGTTTAACTGTACCAAAGACACTTTTCCTTCCGTTGCCTGTGACCTTGCACGAACGCGCTTACGCTCAACAGTTCCACCTGTAAGCTTTAGCACGTCTCGGCATTCTTTCGATACCACGAGATCGCCAACAAATATATCTTTTTTCAACTATTAACAGCCTTCTGGTTTTTGGCCTACCAAGGGGTCCACATTAATACCTGACACGTAATCTTCATGTAGTGATGATCATAGTCAATTGCGACTCAATGCCATCTACAATTTAAGCTATGTTTGGTTTATGATAAGAATATGATGGTAAGATGCAAAATCGAAAAGAATTACGAAACGAATACGAATAGCCTACTGTAACCGACTTCTTACCATACATCACCTAAGTTCTCTAACCATTGATTATGATTATCGTGCAGATGTCAACCAGAACTCTAGATCTCCTACCACAACTCAGTCCAATATTTATTGACTTCATAGACCTATGCCATATTCTCCTCATAGAATCCATTGTTATCTACTACTAGTATAAACTGAATAGTGAAAATGAAGCCGAATCCTATGGAATCATTTGTTTTATTTGAGAAATAACATTCAACTAATGATTACGCGAGACATACAATTTCATGGTAGCAAAAACTGGTTTGAAGTAAAAAGACGAATTAAATCGAACAACAGATTACTACTTATAACAAACAAGAATCCACACGGAGATGCACACATATACACACAAAAACATTGATGAAAAGTGATGTAAGCAAAGATGAACCAATAAACAAACAGCACAATGTAAGGGTGATGTACTTGGTATAGTATTCAAAATTTAGAAAAATAACTGACTTTTCGACAAGTACTTTGGAATGAATAAATTTTCAGTAAACTTTGAATATTCATTGTCTGAAAATGTATGACTTTTGATAAAAACGAAATTGTATTGACATGTTTAGCAAGTTGTTATCTCTAACAGAAAATGAAATGATAAAAACCTTATATTATGATGTATAAATATAGGGAAAGTTTGTATCCTGAAGGGAAAAATAAGGTCTCTGGGTAAATCTATTACAAGGAAATTATGTACTTTATCATACTTCAAATGTACTTCAAAGACTTCAGTGTATATTGGATGACATTACAAACGACCAATGATGCTATTTATTATGTTGGAAAATGATATGAATGATTGTGCAATTCCAAAAGATAATCTAATCTGTTACACAAATCACTTTGACAGACAACATGCATAAACACAATGGAAATAATGATTAGCATTAAATATTGGAGTTGATTTAATTCTCGGTCCACAACAACTTATTTACTGGCTGCCTGTGATTTCTCTGATTGTATCGGTGTTGGTACAGTGGTTGTAGTCGTAGTGGTCAATGTTGCTTCTCCGCTGGTGGTGGTATTTGTTGTTAGATTACTGAAGTCGTCGGCAAATCCATTATTGACACAGTCGATAATGTGTTCATCTAAATCACTGCAACCAATCAATTCACCTGAGCTGCCACTCGTATTCAACGCTTTCTCTCCACCATTATTATTATTATCGTTATTATTCTTTTTATTATTATCACTATCAAAGAAAGGATTTTCGACTTCGATTTCACCAGTCTATTAAAATAAGTAAGTATTAAGAAGGAGCCATTTAGTTTAATTAAATTATCTCAATGATAATTTGATAGAGTGTGATAGAATTTAGAAATCTACTGTTACGGGTATTTAATTGAGTTGGAAGTTTTGATTAGATAGATGCAGTAATGTCTCAACCAAGCTAGGTGTCTTCAAATGTTTGACAATAAAAAGTAAGTGAAACTGTTTGCTTTTTATTTGGGTAACAGTTATTTGACTGTCGTCTTTACTATGTGCTATCGTAGAACACCGGGCTGTCTAGTTCAACTGATTTCTTAATGCGGTAAAAGTATGGCATGGTGTTTGTTACTGTCAAATACTATTTTCAACAGTTGATCAATTACAATTAGGACAGACATTATAACACTATGAAGTAAACAAATATAGCTCTTGCCATAAAGCTGTGGCAGACTAAATATATAAATAACAAATATAGTAACAAACTTATTAAATAATATTGTATTGAATCAGGTAACGATACAAAAACTAAAACTACACAAGTAAAATTTGGACGTTTCTTGTTAAGTGCTGGGTATGGTGGGTTGGATTGGTCACTAAGTCTACAATTATAACGTATAATCAATAATTCCTAAGTATAGGATATATTCCAAACATATCATATATAATCCTGCCCCCAAATGCCCTGGTATGGCCGAGAGTGGGGAGAGTCCGCTCTTCCTCTCCAAATGCTCTCACATGGCCACGCGAATATATAGCCTCTGACAGGGAAGTCCTACTCACTGCCTTCTCGTGGCATTACTGTTGTTTACGAAATTGAGAGGACGAAAAGCGGATGTCCGGCGCTTCAACCGGGTCGGTGGACACTGCGAGTCCATCTAGGGGAGTTGGAAAACCCTGATTCCAAACCAATCGTGCACATGGGATCTAGTATCCTGAAGGAACAAATGGCGTATGAATCAATCATTGGTCACCGGCTACCATGGGACTGCATCTCCTCACGATGCTCCACTGCCTTGTGGGTAAGACCATTGGGTCAAAGGCTCCGGGTGTGGCCCCCTCAGAAAACCACCTGCTTCAGTCTGGGCACCTGGGCAGTATCACAGCCCTCACACAAATCAAATGAGATTTGTGTGACGCATATGTATTCGGTGCCTCTTTGTACCAATATTTATGTGTTTAAATAAATAAATAATAAATTTATAATCCAGTAATGAGAAGAACATGATTTGTGAATGCACATAACAGTTAAATTAATGATCTGTCAATGTTGCAACCGACCAAATAAGAAAAACAATAGTATAAGATGGTATGATATTAAGAACGACAATCATTATACCATGAAAACGGATTGTGATTACCAAAAACGTTCAAGGTCATATGTAAGCAACGATTTTTTATAGTCAGTAACTATGATTATTTAAATCAAATGGCAATATGAAAAGTGTGAATAATAAAAAAAATTATTTAAAAAACACGTCTGTTGTGAATCCTAATAGAATCTATACAATTTGGTATCTGTGACTATTTCAGAGTATGAGAGCGGATGTGAAGACGCACCTTGAATTTATTCGATTGATATTCAGCCAAAGAAATACTGATTTCAATTAATCAACGACAAATACTGTTTAGTGCTCGTAAGATATACATTGTGAATAGGAAAGAACAGTTGTTTATTGTAGATGGACTGGAATAAAGTTTCTTGGAATTGATCAAAGTAACAGAAACGTTATTTAACCAGTCAGCAATGTACTCAAGTAATCAGTCAAAGTTGCACTGTGTCAAATAAGGTACTGTCGACATGTGCAAAACTATACGTGTTTTACTGTTTATGAAATTATTAATGAAAAGCCTACAATCAAACGTCTCATTGTAATGTACTTTGAGAACTTCCTCTACAACTATTCTGTGACTTGGTGATGATCACGAAATAAACGCGAACCAGACACATGGTATCATTACATCTTACAACCATGTTCACAATTCCCGTACATAAGTCTAAGATAATTAGCCTTTAAACAAATAATGCAAAATATCATTTTGTAAACATGTTCTCAACTAATAACATACTTGACTCATTCAAGGAACATTGGTACTAAACAGGGAAACAAGTTACATTCATACAGCAAAACACTTCAAGATCTACCACTGAAGTAAGAACCAGTGAGTTGGATCATGATAAATAGTGTTTATCCGATTATCGTAAACAATAAATGTGTATACACATAGACCACGTGTCATCTTTGTATTTTTCGATGAAAATTATCATTCACATTGTGTTGAAGAATGAAGATCAGAATCATTCAAGGAATATTATCCAAATCACAATTTGCTAACAAAGACATGTAATTCCAATAAAAGAGATATGGATACAGGAATTTGTGAATTCCGACGGGTCGGGAACCCCTCCAGTTGCCCCATGAAAAAATATACAACAGTTCATATCACAAATCTCCAGTAAAACATGTCCATATATTATTAATCGGATTAATTTCAACTCAAAAATCAATAACCTATGTTTGATAAGCCATAAACAAGTGACCTAAAGTTAAGTAAATTCTCATCCAAGCGTTGCGGATAATCATTCATTTTCTTTCGCACATTGAATGAATTATCTGACTTTTGAAGGTCTCACTATTGTTTCATGAGAAAAAAATCACCCGAATATACGTGTACTTTCGTGTTAGTCCTACTAATTAGTGTTTTACGATTAAACAAAGTGCCTTCATACTGAATAATCAATAAGATGTGATATCAAGGTCAGAAGTACAACATGATAGTCTGATGTGATTGTTGTTTGTCCATTGGACACTCATTTAACTTGTCGATTATGATCTATATTCTCAATATGTGTGAAATAATGGTGTGAGAGTTGTGGATAATTCTGGATGAGTATTAACATGTAGGGATGATGAGTTCGGTAACTTTCATGATATAACTATTAGTAATTCTTTCATTTTTGTCTGTCATGTATGTAAAAACACAATAATTTTCTGACGGCTAACTAATGACTGCAACTGACAAACTTGACCAATTAGTCCCACTCTAGAGTGAAATCTTCAAACCTGATTCTAAATACACTTCGGGAATTCAGGTGTCAGAAACGGTATCTTCTATCAAAAGTGAGTACAGGCCCTTTAATCTGACGAATCTCAAGTAGGACGAAACACGTGTGATCGAGTTCAATACCAACCACAATATATTGATCCTAAAATCGGTTAGACCACTAACCTGCACAAATTAACCTGCTTGTTTTCCCTTCAGACATATTGATACTTAGGTATGTACTTACATAAAAACATAATCCAGAATAGAATTTCACAAGAACAATAAGTACTATCAAGATGTAACATTTATTACATGAAATTTGAAACCGAAAAACAAACAATCAACATAATTAATGACTGATAGTATTCAGAAACGAAAACTATGGGAGAGAAAATTTCTTCACAACGGTTCCTTACTCCAAGTCTTCCGCGGTCACCACGGTTATCAATCCATGAATTCTTTGTTACAATATACAGCATATCAGTACAAATGAATAATAATCTCAGAGAAAGAACCGAAGAATATTTATGTATAGGTGATATTTGCAAATGATGATTCTTAATATAATGAATGTATTTTGTTTTGCCTTAAAAAGGTATCGATAATAAATGCAATATTGTATTCTTAAGTATAGCAGTCTATATTGAAATAAGTAGTTGTGTAATCTCGCAAATTTATCAACATAAAAATTATTTTCAACCATACATTGTAAAAGCTATTCAATTCAGCAGTATATAATTATGATAAGGAAACCTCTCCGTGTATACAATAATATAAACCAGTTATTGTGCTTGGGAAGTATTCGGTTGGGTTTATTTTATGTAATGTCAATAGCAAATGTTTTGTAAGTATGCAATCAGATGAAATCATTATCTTAATTTTCCAACTTGATTTAATAATGATCACGTAAACATTTCCAATATTTGAAATATGAGAAATTAAAGCTCGCTAATTCATTACTGTTTGCTCTATGTCTTACAGTTGACCGTAAAGTAACCTAATCAATTTATTGGTAGCATGTGCTGTATTTCTTCGTTTTTTTAATTAATCATGTTAGAAATCATTTTTCAAACGATTTGATTTATTTGTTAAACATGTTAGAGGGACACTAACAAACCTTATGTACATATTCGCAATATGTGAATATGTCAATATCAAAGCCCAAACAGGTAAACGTTTCAATAACTACCGTCTTCGACAAGTAATTAAAATATAGGTAATATTATGTGCTAGTTAACAGGCTCATGTTTGGCATATTAGTTTTTTCGGTCAAATAGACTGCGAAAAGTCAACGAGGTCAACTGTATAAACTGATAGTTAGCTGTGCCAACGTTTAATTTCGATATAATAATCAAGAGCCTATATTTTCCAGCTGAACGGGTTACAAAGTAGTGAAAATGAGTTATAGAAGTTTGCATATACTATTATTAAACAGATCAGTGTACTCTGAGCCGTACCACCCAAAGTCAATTCTCCAAAAGACTCGTCTTTTAAAGTGATTTATAGAGTCAAAGGAACCGGATCAAACGGGGGGTCGATTCAATATTTTATGCACTGCTGAGGCATTGGCAATCCATGAATTCAAACCTGAACTCTGCGTGCAGTAACGATTTGTTCAACCACTCACCCTTCCTTGGCCCTAATTCCCTTAATGGGTATGTTGTTCGTTTTTTTTTCCCCTTTTTTCTTTTCTGCACTTTTATAATTATCGGTTTTTTTGTTTTTTAAGTTACTGTTTTACATTTTAAACTCTAATCAGTTATTATTATTATTACCTTATACAAGTGCTCTTGATTATTATTATGACCTTTGTGTTTGTCGCTTTTCTTCATATCTGTCAATTGGACTATTATCTGACCCTTAAATTATTTTCTTCCTTACCTCTTGATTAGTACGTCACCTCATTTGTTATTTATTGTCGAATCAATTTATAATGCAATTTTTCCTAGCCTCTTGTAGACATATATTTTCCATATAACTATATATATACGAATGTACAGCTTAAGTAAATGATTTCGTCGAAAAGAAAATTTTCTTCGCTGAATTCTCTTTTTCCATAAAAAAGTATTACTAGTATGTAGTCTATAATCACATTATGATTATTACTCTCAATTGACTATGTAGCATATTCAGTAGAGCTTGATGTGGATTTATCGGTGTTAGTTCAGTTGATCTTAACCATAGAAATACTTTAGTTGTAGCAGTGAAATGATCTTGGTATATAAATTAATGATGACTGGAACTTATTAAGCTTTAGTAAACAATTTAATAGTTGAGTTTATCGGCCAATTAAAGCTAAACTACCATGGAAAACCAGGAAGCACTGGACGGCCATTTCGTCCTAATATGGGACTCCTCAGCAGAGCGCATCCACGATCCAGCTAGCGGGATTCGAACCCAGGACCGTCCAGTGCTTTCAGGTTTTCCATGATGGTCTAGCTTTAATTCACTCATAAATTCAACTAATAAATTACTACCATCTCTACAAAACCCCTTTAATAAACACTTTAAGGTCAAGGAACATTTTTATCAGTATTGACTGGATTGCATTACATAGGAAAAGAGTTCACACGCACTGATAAAGAACATAATGACTTTCATTTAATTCATAGTCAACATAATGGCATATACTAAGATATTGCTCATCGATGAGTGCTAATACAAATTAGCCTTAGCCCAGATAATAAATGTTTTGTAATTACACAACTGAACGTATTCTTATGTTTTCATGAGTGAAGAACACAAGGCTTAGTGCATGTTGAACATGTTCATGTATAAGATGTAAAAAAATGCGTACTATCGGATGACCGTGTTTTTATTTTGCATCAACAGTGAAACGGATATGATGCATATGTACCGATAATTATGTCCAAATAATACTACGTGTTACGTGAACAGAAAGACTGTAATAACATTGTCAAGCATTTAACTACATTTTCATTATTTTGAGTCAGTGCAATTTAGTATCAGCATTCCTACAGTTGAACAACATATGAAACTCAAAACAACGGTCAATCAATATCAAAGTCAGAATCTTCCATACAAACGGAGCTGAAACTTGGACAACTACTATAAACAATTGTCTACATAAGATACTCAATGTCCGTAGTTGTCCGGATACCATCAGCAATAGTCCATTATGGGAGAGAACAAACCAGCTTCCAGTTGAAGAGGAAATTAGGAAAAGACGTTAGAGGTGAATGGGACGTACATTTCAAGAAATCATCAAACTGAATCACCAGGCAAACACTAACTTGCAATCATGAAGGAAAACGCAAAAGAGGAAAATCAAGGAATACATTGAGCCGGAAATTAGAAGCAGACGTGAAAAGAATGAATAGTAACAGGAAGGGACTGCCCAGGACAGATTTGGATAAAGAATGCTGGCGGGCGGTCTTATTCTAGTGTTGAAACTCTCAGAAGTGCAAATTCATTATTCAACCGGAGGTCGAAAGTAGGACCTCTATATCTCGATGAAAGCACCGAGTCTTTGAAATATTGACGCAGTATCTAATGTTTTACATTTACAGCCTCAGTAATTGTGCA